>NW_012052823.1:6083-25952 GCF_000956235.1 Wasmannia auropunctata | reverse complement strand
TTATTCGGCAGCCATTTATAATAGCAATAAATCAATCTTATGATTGGCCATTTGCGTGTCCAATCAGGACTCGTAACACCGGTCGCGCTTCTCTGATAATCTAGGACTCTAGATGCACCTAGGCGAAGTTTCTGAACGCAGCTCAGTCTATCTATACTATTGTCTATGGATTCGTTATGCTTTTCCTCTCCATGCGGCATGCCGTTCCATACTTTACTCGCAGCACGAGATATTATCCAGTATAATCATGGAAAATAAGAATAAAGTACAATATCTTATTGTTGATACAAGCGCTTTCATAAAAAATGCTTCTGTACAGGTAATTATTAAGAAATATATAAAAAGTATATAGAAATATTAATTTTAATTGTTAAAGTTTTGTGTTTACAATGTCATCAAAAGGTTTGCAAATAAAATAATTTCAATTTTAAAATATTTTATGGAAATAATATAACGTATAAATATATTCCAGCCTTTATGTTTCCAATAGAGTTTTAATTGAAAAACTTTGTAGGACATTGGGGTTAACATTTTGACTGAGCAAGCTGTCATTGACGAAATCACGAACAAGAGACAGTTGAGAAGATTGGTTGTACTACCGTATGACTTAAAAATTCAGGAAGCTTTTACTGAAAACATTAAATTTGGTAAATAGAATAGTAAATAGATCTCTTTAGCATCTTTGTTGCTGCCAAACATATACAGGATACATGAATGAACACATTGCACGTTAATCAATCATTTTCTGTTTCTCACACACGCGCGCACACACACACACACACACACACACACACACACACACACAAAAATTCTCTTTTTAAAATGAAAACATTTTATCACTAGTGTGGAAAACAAACGTCATACATATCATCTTAGAACATATATTACTGGAAGGAGAATTGCCTATACCGTCCATGCATCGAGCTGAAACCAACATCTGTACGAGAGAGAAAGATATAGATTCCCAATTGTCTGTAATGCGCATGTACCATTCAGCCCCACTTAGGCCCATTTTTCATTTTTTTTTGAAAAGATTTTCGACAAATAAAAAATTAGGCAAAACAGGCTGAGTGGGAGCTGAATGGCACATGCGCATTACAGACAATTGGGAATCTATACCTTTCTCTGTCGCACAGATGTTGGCTTCATGTTCAGCATTCTATTCTCCTTCCAGTAATATATGTTCTAAGCATATCATACATGTACACACATACATATATTGCTTATTTGCTACAAAACATAACTCAAAAATTGTTGTTTTTAAGTTGATTGTAGGAAAATATAAACAAGAAAGAGGAACAAACATTTATATATATTCTTTTATTTGTATAATATTCAATTTTTATTTAACATATATATATTAATAACATATATATATATATATATATATATACACAGGGTGTCCCCGTATAAGTGGCCACCCCTTTTTATCTCTTAAACTAACAGAGATAGACCTAATAAATATAATATCAAATTAAACGGCTCTGACTAAACTTTATTGTAAGCACAGTGTTTACTTAAAAATATTTTCTATGTTAGAGAACGAAAAGACATGATTAATTTTTGCACAGTAAGGTGACAATTTTAATATGATAAAAGTTGTAGAGTTCTTTTTAACGAATACAACGATGTATAATATAACGAAATTGTCTTATGAATTATAAGAGTTATTTTGGTTAAAAATTTTGCGGGCAGCTACTACCTTTTCAATTTCGGCCCTGCCAACTTCCGACTCTCGCACTAACGAAAGTACTGTGATCAAGATAAAACATTACACGTCAATTGTCAACGCGAAAATCAGAAGTTGGCCACATTGCTCTTCCGAAATTGAAAAGGTAGTAGCTGCCTGCAAAATTTTAAACTAAAATAACTCTTATAATTCGTAAAATAATTTCGTTATATCATACATCGTTGTATTTGTTAAAAAGAACGCTACAACTTTTATTATATTAAAATTGTCATGTTACCATGCAAAAATTAATCATATCTTTTCGCTCTCTAACAGATAATATTTCTAAGTGATCACTGCATGCTTACAATAAGGTTTAGTCAGAGCCGTTTAATTTGATATTATATTTATTAGGCCTATCTCTGTTAGTTTACAAGATAAAAAGGGATGGCCACTAATACAGGGCCACTCTGTATATATATGAATTACTATAATATATACTTTTATTTTTCTACAATCAGTATTATACTAAAATTGCATTTTAAGATTAATAATCCAAAATTTTAGTTAAATTCAAAACATTTAAACTGATTATCTGGAAATATTTTTTTAGCTCTATTGTTGCAAATGTATTACATGTTTCAATATATTTATATTACTAATGTTAATATTTTTTTATACATTTACAGTGACTGAATTTGCAAAAAAAAGTGGCGACTATACCAGTCTGTCTGCTACTGATATCAAGATAATTGCACTCACATATCAGTTGGAAAAAGAAAAAGTTGGGACAACACATTTGAAAGACATTCCAACAACAAGAGTCATTAAATCTACACTAAACAAAGGAAGCGGGGATGACCCTAAACTACCACTTGGATTCTACATGCCAAAGAAAAAAGTAAGAAGTTAATTATTTCTATATAATAATCGCGATTCACATGGAAGACAAGCCCTTTGGCAAACTGTAATAACATAGTGATTACAATCATTCAAACGTCACGATCCTTCAGTCATAAAGAAATTGACTATGATACATGTATACTGTATTAATCTGAATGCTTATTTTGTATTTAGGAGAGAAAAGAATTGGATGAAGATAACAAAAATTTAGAGGTATCTTTGAATAATATAGAAAAAGTAGACGTTACTAAAGAAAATATCGCAAACGTACATATTATAGATGACTCAGCAATAGATAATACAATAAATGATACAGAGATAAATGATGTGAAGAAACAATCTACTCTTTACGTATCTGCATCTTCAGATGAAGCACAGTCAGATTACGAAACAGCATCGGATAACGAAGATGATAAAACGAATGATTTAGCTGATAAATTTTCCAAATTAAAGTGCAATCCGACTGATTTAGAAATTGAAGGCGAGAGTGAAGGCAAATATGTTGTAGATGACATTCTTGCTTTTGTTGATACAACGTCCAAAAGTGATGAATCCTTTGAGGATGAAGATGATGAAGATGACGACAGTGGTTGGATTACACCAGGTAAATTAACTTAATCAAATTTTTTATCAGAATTAATGCACAAGTATATACAATTAAAATATGCATGTATAAGGTGAATCTGATAAAAAAATTCATCACGTTTTTCTTCGAAACGGTTAGTATTGGAGGGAAAACACTTATTATCAAAATTATGGAATAAGTAAGGAGAAATACTACTTTGACTGTTTTAAGTAACATTAGATACCCTTGATTTCCACACTACAAATTAATGAATCAATTGATATAAAGAAAGTACACAATGCTTTTTGAAGAAAACATAATTGTATATTGCAAATTATACAATTTCTTTAAAAACTAACTAGGTATCTTTCCAACACATTAATTCATCTTATTATTCTGTGCTTTAAAATATTAAGGTACAATTATCAAAAAATTAATAATTTACGAAATATTTTATTTTATATAATAGCCAGAATCAAGTATAAAATATTTTGTAAATTATTAATTTAATAAATCTAATATTTTTGTATATAAAATATATATGAAATAATACGAAAGTAATCATGCTATCTAAAAAAAATCATACAATTCTATTTTAAAAAATTGTAATGCTTCTTATGTAATTTCGATTAATGGATTTTTTCGAAAATTGATTTTATCATTTTTGTTTTCCTTCAAATTACATAACTTTTGTCTGAAGCATGTTACGAAATTTTATTTTTATATTTTTATTTTTTTTATTTAAGATACCCTATATATGTATATACTCATAATATATAAATATAAATTTTAATTAATTTATCTTTTGAAAGCAAACGTTTCCAACATAAAGAAGCAAATGGATTCGGAGGTTCTTGAAGAAAAAGCTGCAACCGTCGCGTGCTTAACGATGGATTTTGCAATGCAAAATGTACTTATGCAAATGGGATTGAATGTAGTATCATTAGATGGCAGAGTGATTAAACAGATGCGAACATTCGTATTCAGATGTTATGCCTGTTTCAAGACCACTAGTGTTATGACAAAGATCTTTTGCCCGCATTGCGGTAACAGGACGCTGAAGAAAGTGGAAGTCACGTTAGACGAGAATGGAAAGCAGCAGATTCACATTAATTTTCGGAGACCACTCTCAGCCAGAGGAAAAAGAGTACGCTATACTAGTTTTTAAATATAAATCTACAAGCTATATGAATGCGAAAGATGGCAAAAGTAAAAACTAATAAAATCTTTCAGTTCTCGTTACCAACGCCGAAAGGTGGAAAACACGCCAACAATCCCGTTTTATGCGAGGATCAACCAATGCCGGATCAACGTCCATCACGTTTGGCGCGCGTGAAGAATAATCCGCTCGATGACGATTACATAGCTGGGTATTCTCCGTTCGTTATGCGTGATATAAATTCGAAGTCAGCTATGCTGGGTATAAGACCGGATGGTGTCGTCAAGCACTGGATGAAAAGAAACCCCAATGAATCCAAAAAGAGACGAAAATAAAAGCTATTTATTGTTAAATCAGTGTTTGTTATTTCGAGCATTCATGAATTTTTTTATCAATTTAAAGTTCTGTAAATTCTGTGGCTACATTTAAGAATACAAACCTACCTAATTACAACTTCGGCCATAAGTATAAACACCTTTAATTTATTTATTGAATTTTCTTGAAAAGTGATAAAAATGTTTCTTAGATTAGATTAGAATTCTTCATATTAATTTCCAGAATTTTTATGTAACATTCAGAATTGTTAAAAATTTTTGTATAATTTTATAACTTAGAAAAAATTTTTCAGATTTTTTTTAATACAAATTTAAATATTTTAGAAATGTTGAGAAAGCCTACATCTTTTCTAAAATTCTTTATATATGTATGTTATCGCCAAAACCTATAATCGTTAAAACCCGATTTCACAAATTAAAATAAATAGTTTTAAATTTAATTGAAACAAAGTTTATAATTGTATTGTTTCATAGGTTTTTGAGTTTACGTCTAATTAATAATTATTCTAGTTTTAACTAGTGAATTTAGGTTTTAATTATGAGTTTTGACGGTAATATATAGGTATATGTAAATTCTGAAATATTCTGACTTTTAAGATTTCTCATTCTATAATTTATAAAGAAAACTTAAAAACTTGAAAAAGACTGAAATATTTTTTCAGAAATCTTTAAATTTTAAATATGACAAAATCTTTAAATATTATGAGATACGAGAATTTTTTTCCCAGAAAAAGTGATAGTGAAAGCCAAAGGAGAACTAATAAAATATTAAAATTGTAAAAATAAATATTTTTAATAAAACTTTTTAAATTTATTTTTCATTACATGGAACATTTGTCAATGATTATGACGGTGCTTTAATTATTATACTTATGTGGCCAGACATAATTATATCTTTTATAAGTTTTTATTATGATATAATAAAAAAATCTATTTATACTGATTATGAAACTTAATATATCTCGTTCGTACTTATATTAACTCGTTCGTATCACTAAAAAACTAAAAGTAAAAAAATGCCCCGGGTGAGGATCGAACTCACGACCTTAAGATTATGAGACTTACGCGCTGCCTACTGCGCTACCGAGGCTCTTGTGCTACTTTGTATAAGTCTAGTAATATTAGGTAAAGCAAAGATTAGGTTAACAATAAGTTAGGTTAGGTATACGCACAAGACTCAAAACGAGCATGTGTTTTTTCCGGTTTTTTTATCTCTTTTGCTATTTTGATGTTTTGTTGATTTAATTATTTAATGAATTTAATCTGTTTGAAGGGACGGATAGTTTAATCCATAAAACAGTTGCCTGTCAAACGAAAGATTCGATTCCCTATTTTGTCGTATTTTGTTAGGAATTTGCAAAGGAAAAATATTCCACTGTGACAGACTCGAATATCTAGAGAATTCAGAATATAAACAAATTCAAGGTAAGTGATCATTGTAATTCTGCCCTCCTTTAGAGGATAGAATTGCATATAATATAACAAACTTAAATATCATTTAATTTAATCATCGTACTTTTTCTAATTCTGAAAGCAAATATCCATAAAGAAGAAAAGAAAATCATGTTATGCCCAGAGACGTGGAACGTTGAACCGCCACCACATTACAGCACCACATTACACTTGGATATGACAACAAAGTTGAGAGAAGGAAATATACCCACATTGATAAAGAATCATTACTTTAATCATTCAGTAAGTTTACTGATAACTTCTTTCAAAACTCAGCAAATTTGCAAGATAATATGCCCAAATCCTATTTTCCAGAGTTAGATAGTAACTAGTTAATTTAAGAAGTTAATAGTTAAATAGTAAATTTTAACTTAACTTAGTTAATTTTAAACGAGTTAATTATTAACTTCAACTAGTTATTTTTAAATATATATAAACTTTAATTTATTAACTTTTTTTGAAGTTAAAAATTTACATATTTAAAAGAAAAAACATTTTCATATAAAGAAAATATTTTGTTATTTCATATAAACTTAATTTACAAATAAAATATTAAATTGATTTGATTTATATTATAATTTTTTTTATTTAGAGTAATTTTATTTTTAAAAGTAACATTTTAATTTAATATAAATAATGTTTTTCAAAATTAACTTTTAATTTAACTTTAATTATTTAATCTCAACGCAAATTTTAACTGAGTTAGTTTCTTATTCATGCAACTTTTAACTTAATTAAATTAATTCTGTAAGTTATTAATTTTAACTTAATTTAGCATTTAAAAAATATTAACTTACCCAACCCTGCTATTTTTTTGTTCCAGATATCCATGGTGTTTCCTGATACCATTACCATTCCATTGAGTTTACATAATTGTTTGTCGGAGGATACAGATTATTATCAAATAAATGGGCTGCGCGTCAGCGATCTTTTAAGAATAGAATTTATCGAGGCTTTTGTTAAAAAAGGTGAATTTATTATTGATTTTCTTTATATATGCCATGTATTTGTATGTCTCTCTGCGATTATATTATTTGTATATTAATAACTGTGAAAGAAGTATGTCACATGCTTGTTTAAAGAAAAAAAATCTTTTTTTTTTATAAGCTATTTTCCATCAAAATCAAAAACATGAGAAAAGTATAAACAAAAGTATGAGGAGAGTATTTTTACTCTTATACTTACAATTAGTGAAAATTTCTGTTTATCAATTGTACGTTTAAAAATTAATACAGCCTTGTCTATAAGTATAAATCCCCACAAATTAATGTAAACGTTTAACATTCTATATAAAACGAAAAATAAATTAAAAGTAATTTTATTGAAAAATAATATTTATTTTTATAACGATTTAAATATTTTATTAGTCCTCTTTTGCTCTTATTACTACCTTTTCTAAGAAAATGCAATAAATTAAGGGAACAATATGTAATATATTCTCAAAGTGCACAATTATTCTTCCCTCCACTCTGTAAGTATATTTCTACTAATATCTACATTTCGAATTTCAGGAGAAATTAATCTTTTGACAATAGGAAACAAAATAGACTTGCAGAATTCCATTTGTGTAACTCCAACTGGATGCTTAATACTCTCTTTGCTAACAGATGATTACCAAGCACTTGGTTTAGAAGGGAGTCCTTCTGCCTTTGGTCACAAGCCTCATACACGTTACAGTAAGTTCTAATAATAATACAATAAAATAATAAATGTAGTATTAACAATTAATTTAATTTTATACTTATGTAATACACTATGATATATATTTACACATGATATATATATTTATAGTCTATTTTAATCAAACGTATCATACATCTTTTTATATGAATTTTAACGTTTTTTTTTTTTTTCAATTAAAAGTAGTGAAGATCGATCTAACAAACGAAAATTTTGTTCCTGGTAAAAAGATTTATGAAAGAATTCGAGTAGCGTTAGAAGAACGACTTACCCAGAAGTTTGATGTTATAATATCTTGGGATCCACCAGGTACACATACTTCTGCCTTTCTTATAGTATGCTCAATATAGTATTTGTCAGGGTTGCGTAGTAACTATAGTTACTACCCAAGAAGTTAAAAGTTAAATAATAAAGTTAAATAGTTAATAACTTTTAACTTAGTTACTTTTAAACGCGTTAACTATTAACTTCAACTAGTTATTTTTAAATATATAATATAAACTTTAACTTATTAACTTTTTTCTATGTTAAAAATTTACCTATTTAAAAGAAAAACATTTTTGTATAAAGAAAATATTTTGTTATTATTTTGTATAAACTTAATTTACAAATAAAATATTAAATTGATTTGATATTGTAATTTTTTTTATTTAGAGTAATTTTATTTTTAAAAATAACTACATTTTAATTTAATATAAATGATATTTTTCAAAATTAACTTTTAATTTAACTTATTAGTTAATTTAATCTTAACAAGTTTTAACTAAGTTTTTCGTTCATGCAACTTTAACTTAAATAAATTAATTTTGTAAATTATTAACTTTAACTTAATTTAGTTAAAAAATATATTATATTAACTTACCCAACCCTGGTATTTGTATACATACATTTGTTTTCTCACATAATTATTTGAATATTTCAGAAATCAACGTGTGCCCTTCGTCTGTAGCAGCATGGTTTCACGCACGCGATTATAATGTTTATCTTTGTCGCCAGAAATTTTCCCAAAGGACTAAGTATTCATTAACAGTACCTACTTACGAGGACAGATGTGACAAGACCGATGTCGATTTCTTTGAATGGCTCGGAGTCTTCAGCATTAATGGTGATCTGTACGTTCATTCGTATTTCAAAATAACTTTACGGTGATCAACAAGGCCGTAGAAATATGACAATGACAACTAACATTTTTTTTAACATTAGATCTACCAAGGGAAAGGATGATTATTCAAACACATATCGGTCCCCTTCTCCTTCGATACATGTTGGACAGGTGCAGTATTTACAGTGGACTGGATTCTTTACACGACGGAAGATTCAAGAAGCGTATAATGCTTTAAAACAATATGTATTATCGCGAGACACTTTACCATGGGTTAGTTTAGACGTACAAGGATTTGCAGATAGTCCTACTAGTTTTGATTTGAAAGAGCACACATTTTTCACCGATGGAGATAATAGTTACACTATTGTATTTCGATCTAAAAATGACGTTGTCATACGAAGAAATTTAAGTTCTAACAATAAAGTACGTTAAATTTTTTGTTAATATATACGTGTTTTACATCTATTGTGTTTTAAATCTATTTTTTTATTAAATCATGATACTGTAACTCTGTGATAAAAATTTGTATTTTGTATAAAATACTCCTGATAAAAATTTTGTCTTAAAATCTTCATATAATTTTTCAGAATTTTTTAAGTAATAATTTTATAACTTTTTAAGAAACTTTGAGAAAATTTCTTTAATTTTTTTTTTTATATAAGGAAATAATGTGTGAAAATTTCTATTGAATATAAAAAAAGAAATGCTTTAAGTTTTGGGAACCTAATTCAGTTAAGTCAAGATTATTTAAAACCGTGAAAAAAAAGATTTGAAAAGATTACATTACTACGCCAATTACGATGGAATGAACAAGTGAACAGAGATCGGACTAGATTAGAGTATCTGAAAGATATTTCATCATATGCATTGAATAAATTCCAAGAAAAAGAAGCGTTTATTTATGATATTAATATTGCTAGTATTTCCTCTCTGACAAGTCAAAGGATTTATAATAAAAAAAACTCTAAAATCAAAAGAATATCTGGAAGCAGAAGATAATATTAAATTTATCGAAAATGTTAAACATTAATTCCCTGGCGAAAATAAAGCGTAAGAACAAAAAGAAGCATAAATTAAACGAAAAGGCAGTGACAGCAAACGTAGCGCAAGCAAACGTTCTAGGTAGTGTAGTTGAAACAGCAATCGAAATGTGCATAAAGCGTTTACGAAACATTTTAATTTTACATTCCATTATTTCAATCTACACTCCCTAGAATATATTTGCTTACACTTCTATTACTCTGCATTTACTATTTGACTTACGCTACAATTTTTATTTTTGCCAGGGTTACACGTTATGGATTTAAAAATATATATAACTCAGGTCAAAACAGATTCCAATTAGAACTTCATGCTGGTCGTTCATTGGCAGTTCAAAATACAAAAAAGACAGACTGCACAATATATAATTAGTATCGGCAATTATAAATAATTATATTATACAACTAACAATTTTTATTGATAGTAAATTATTAGCGCCTCTTTTCATTATTAAAAAAAAATATTTTAAAAAGAATCCACTGAATCACTCGGTTTGCCAGCACAAGAAACAAGTTAAAGGAAATATTTACGTTATGGCTTAAAAATCGACATTACATTATTTGAAATATATAGTTAAGAGAAGTTTTTTCTAAGGTTTTAAATCAATTTCATTGGATTCTAGGACTGATCATTGCCCTAATTGCAAGAATTAATAGACCAGAATCTGCAAAAGAAATATTGTGTTTCTAACTTTCAACAGAAACAATGATCAGAGATCATTATTAGTCCATGTGTATGCTTTCGTTCATGGAAAAAGATTATAAAATATTTTTCAGATATTTCTAGATTTAATTTTTATTGCCAAGATTTAGAAATTTTGATCTCTAAATATGCATAATATAAAAATGATTATATAGAAATTAGGTCAGAAGAATGAAACACCTGTAAATTTTTATTTCAAAAAACATTCAAAAACAATCTTGATATTTGTGTATAGCTATGTAATTAGTTGCGCATGATGTAAGAAATCTTTTTGTATACAATATTTCTTTCATGATCATCTTTATTATCAGTTTGACCCATAAGTATTAATTATAATATATTTACAATATTTTTATTCATGTAATGTTATTGTATTACTGCATTATTACACAATTATATTATTACATAATTTCTTACAACTAATAAAGAGCTTTGACATAATATGTATTTATCATTTAATTATATGAATATTAAATATTTATTTTCTCTTTTTTCCTTCTTTTGTTGTACTTGCATACTGACGACTTGAATGTTTTAGAAGATTATAAAATTTTCATACATATTGCCTTTTTTATTTCATTCTTTGCATAAAAGTTTGTAATTATAAGGTTATCCATTTTTTCGAATATTTTCTTCTAACTTATGGAGGTTCTCTTTCTATTTCACGAAACATTTGTATTATATAAATGCTCCTTTACTATAATAATAATAGTGCTGCGTGAAGATGAAGCGCATAAATCGAGCGCATAAATGAATACAGATAGTACGCATATAGAGACGTTTATAATTATTTCTCAAAAATATTTTGGAAAATAACTTTATCATATGTGATTGAATTTGTACATATTAAAATAACTGTTAATCATAAAAATATTTCAAAATTTAAAAAAGAAGTTAAGTGGTAAGGGAATAACAAATATTTTCTTTTAATACTCTGTCACTATTATATACCTAGTACTCTTTAAACCGTATAACTTTTTTAAGAATATTTTTTATCTCTCATAGTTTCAATAATTCAATTATACGCTTTGAAAGAAAAAACCAATTTTCTTTTAAGGGATGTTTCACTCTCTAAAACTGTATATAAGCAGGTATAAAAAAATACATGTCTCTTATTTTTGTCTAGAATACAACATATTAAATGCCTATTGAAATCGAACGAGAACACATCTTTGTGTTTCTTTATAAAAGATTTCTCATTCTATAATTTCTGAAGAAAACATAAAATTTAAAGAAGTTTAAGATATTTTTTTTAGAAATCTTCATAAAAATTGAAAATATAAATTTTTAAAAATATTATGTATTATGAGAATTGTTCTAAATTCTTTTTCACCAAGATGATCGGAAATCAAAATCAAGCAGAACAAATATTTAATTTCATGTTGAATAAGGAATCGGATTGTAAGGAAAATCTTTTCAAGTAAATCATTACACACTAATAATCTATGAGATTCAATCATAATTTATTTTATCACGTAGAGGATAATTGGTAGCTATAAGTCATGCATTTTATTGATATAATAAAATACTATCTTAATATAATATTAATATAAATATGATAAGTTAATAATAAAGAGACAAGAGATGCAATGAAAAATGAAAGACAAATAGATGTACACACATTTAATTATACTCTAAAGAAAGAAAAACAAATATATGGCTATACTTATTGCATGAGATACCATATGCATTGAATATAAGAAAAAGTTTCTCTTTCAAAATATTATAGTTTCATCTTTACGTTGCTCTTAATTGTTCGGCATTTTCATACACCACTTGTCTTTTTATTAACTGATATTAACAATATAAATACTACAAGAGACCTCTGAGCTATGATAAATACTAATTTTACATTCAACCACATATACATTATACACTATTTTGACTATCTGAAGTCTATCACAAGATAAAAGAAATATGGACATAATACTATATTTTGCAACATAACAGAATTATATGCATCAGTGTAAAGCTGACGCTTATAAATAAATAAATAAATATTTAAAAAATAATACATAAAAAAGATACTAAAAGATACTAAAATATTTGACTGTGTGAGATTAAAGCCTATACTTATATATAATAAAAGTCTATAATATATATAATAAAATCTTCAATTTAAGCAGACATGTCTTTGTAAATGGTAGCAAATGTTTTTTTTTACATTGAATATATATGATGTCAAGATAACGCAAAATATCCTAGGCATCTTTGAAAAGTTAAGTCACGTATCAATATCAGAACGTTTGGATTAATCTTCAGATTAATACGTGGGAATTATCCGAATCATTGAATTTCACTCTAGAATTATAGTACAAATCCTCTATACCTGAAGCAACGGACATACGAGACTTAGAACGCGCCACGAGTTCGCCTAGTTCGTCGAGATCTCGATACCTAAAATATGTATAAATAATTAGTTTTTCGTGTAATCACAGTTCATTTATATAAGATTAATGCTGCACTGTCGCATCAAATATATAACGTATCATTGGATATGTACCTGCTGACAGGTCGACTGGGGTTTTCAGATGATTCCGATGAATTTTTCATAGTTGAAAATCCGTCATCCGCATTAAATAATGCTGCGTTACCTATGCGAGAATGATCTATTATAAAGAAAGTGCTAAATAATTTCGTAAAAAAAGAAAATAATAAAAATATTACCAGAGGGAAATAATATAGTATGTTTTAATAGGTCACCACTGATAAATGGAGACAGACTGTCATCATCGTCATCCGGTAATACATGATTGATCGAATCTGATCCGATAGACTCAACCATTTCCAGCCATTGTTGATTATGTGAACGGAATTTTTCCACCTTTATGCGGGCCGCCCAATTCTTGTCGCATATCTAGAATAAATTTGAACATTTGGTACTTCTTGATGATGTTACACACAAATTGTTTTCATAGCGTATTATTTAACATGATATTTATGAAAACGAGAAAGCAAATTTGCGTGTGTTCTATCACTTACGGCAATAACATCTAAGCATGTATCACAGACTTTTCTGATTGCAGGATTTTTGTCGTGCATTAGATCGATTAGATATCCTGGAGCTTCTACAAATAATATCATAATTTTATCACAATTTATTCGTGTTTAAAGATATTTATAACATAAATTTGCAGTATTTTTTTGTGCATCTTTAACAGATCCAACGACTGAGAAAATTGATTATATATTACCATTACCGGTCTCGCGAATCAAATAATCTCGGGTTGAATCATGCTTTGCAATTTGATAAAAAACATAAATAATTTGCAAAACCATTTCATCATCCTCCTGTTTGGCTGTAATGATTTTACATATTGAAAATAGTGCTTGTCTCCCATATATATAAAAATATATTTTAAAAGTATAATATTTTGTGCACATTTGTTTTAAAACACGCATACCTTTAAGCAGTTCGATAAGAGAGAGAAGTATATCAGCCTTACATAACAAACGAGCACAATCTTCGTCGTAAGCTGCAGTGCCCAGAAATATGACAATCTCAAGAACTATATCGTCTTGTGCTTTACCTGCAGATATAAGAAACGATGTAATAAAATGATTCTAGAATAGATTTAATATTATCTCTCTTATAAATATATTTAATATTATCTCAACTCTATTTATTAATATTAAATACATAGACTAACGTGAGATAAAAGAAAAAAGGAACCAGATTACCTGGAACCAGATTATTGCGTATCCATGGTATAAGATTGCAGCGTTGAATGATTTGAGAATAATCCAAATCAGGCAATTCTAAATTGCCTAACACGCCAATCACTTCTAGTACAAAGTCTTGAGAATCAGATTGAGTCAAGGCCATTGCAAAATCACCCACAAATTCCTATTAAATATATATATATACAAATATATACAATGTCAACAAAAATTATAATACATATGATATTTGGCATATTAATCTTAATTTTAACGTTAACGTTAACGTTTCAACTCACGACAAAGTTTTCCTTCGTCGACTCATGTTGGGAGATGTTTCTAATCATCTTCATTACGAGAGCATCTTGATTTCTAAATGCAATTTTTATGAGACCTTGCAAGCGATTGTTTTCCACCATCAGCTGGGCATTCTTATTGTTAATAGCTAAATTTATGCCGAGTGCTATTAATTCAGATCTTACATGTTCATCCTCAGAATTTAGTATCATGTTTGTTACCTAAAGAGAATGTACACATGTTATGAAATGAATTTCAAGCTGGTTAAATTTATTTAAAAATTTCAAACATTTTTGCATACCATTGGAATGCAATCTGTATTTGTAAACATTGCTTTCACTTTGTCATCCATACTGGCATGATAAAGTAGTCCCACAATTGTGTTCTTATTTTTGATGTCAGCTGTAAACATAATATTGACGAAATGAAATATACTGAATAGATATTATGATAAAATTTTCATATACATATTTTTAAAAACAAAATCACACACTTTTTTAGCATCTTTTTTGAAATTACTTTTTTTTTTTTTTTTTTTTTTTAACACAAATCTTACCTTGGCTAAGCAACTTTATCCATTTTGGTAACATACCAACTCTAATCATTCTTGCTCTCAATTTAGCATCAAAAGAAAGATTGAACAACAATTTTAAAGTGCTTAGTACAAGATCAGCATTATTATTTTGTAAAAGCCTTGGTAATTTGTCTACAATATTTTCTTCTGCCTGTAAATGTCAATTTAAATTTACACTATATATAATACTCTTTCTATTATATTCATGTAAAATATTACTTAATATTACCATAAGATCTTTGTTTTCGCGAAAGATGGATAATTTCTTCAAAAATGTGACAACAAGAATCAACAAGTCTATATTTGTCCTATCTAGTGTTTTAATCAACATGCCGATGACATTCTTTTTACGCATTTTCCTTTCGACTTCCATAGCGTTCTCGGCAATATTTAAGAGTAGATAAAACGCAACTCGCAGCAATTGCTCCTGCTTCTTAGTCAAGCTCTTAAACTTCTTGCGACTTTTTTCAAGTTCCTCTTTCAACTTTTTAATATCACTCTCAGATATGGTTACAGATACTTCTGCAGATCGTCTCTTGACTTCATAATCCAACGGACCATCCATATTCCAAATGTCATCGATGATTCTAATTTTTCTATCACAATTGTCATTATTGCCCGCTGGGAAAAACGTTAAACCAGTGGTGTTCTCAAACTGTTTTCGACGTTTCTCCATGTCCTCCTTCCATTGGTCGTAGCGACGTAATTCAAAATCAATTATATCCATGCAAAGGGAACCAATCTGTACATAAAGAAAGATATGTGAATATGTATATAATTAGTTTCACAAGAAGTTAGAATTTTCAAGTTTCATCAGCGTTCGCAACTTACTCTGTATTCAAGTACAATGTTATGAAACTGGCTGTACGTTGAGAAGCAAAAGAAAATATAAATGATGTTCGTGGACAATTCTATGCTGCGCCGCCAATCTTCTCTCAGGACTCGAGCTAATGCACTTAGTAAGGATTCTATATGAAGAAAGAAATAATCTCATTATAATATAGCTAATAGAATTTTCAATAATACAAAATCTTCTCATCATTATGAAATTAAAATTATCGTTCAGAATTATTATTTATAGAAATATATAACACAATTACCGTTTTTTGTCAATTCCAAAAGATTGTCAGGTATCCTTGCTAATTGTAAAATTAACGATGAACCTTTAATCTTTCCTGGTATTTCCTCGTACAATAATTCGATATAATTATCAACGTTACTAATGACTGCCCGTTCAACTTCGCTGTTCTCCGTGATCACTGAATTGATCGACGATGCCGGTCTTGGCGGTTGAGAGTTACTGTCGCTACCTATAAAAATTATAAATTTAATAAACTTCTAGCTTCTAAATAAAAACAGTAAACATAAAAATATAGTAGTAAATGGAAATGAATCGATATATAAAATATACAATATAATTAAGCGAAAAAAAACTTCCTAGATAGCACGCACATTCAAAATCAAGATATAAAACGCCTGAAGGATGTCTTAAAGATGTTTTAGGGCCAATTTCATCATCTGAGTTTAACTTAACTGGTTGATTATTTCATTGGAATTGACCAATTGCATTTGTCATAAGCAGAACTGATCAGAATTGCTCAATCATAGATGATACCTAGTTGGTCAGTTAAGTTAATCAAAGATGGTAAAATTATTAGCCCTTAATGTCTTTAAGATGTCCCGATTTTAGACATGATGCTGTTCTGGGTGTATTCGGTCAAAGCGAATCTTGATGCTTAATAATACTTCTGTACAATATATAAATTTTAAATACATTTTTCAATTCTATAAACTGATGACGTGCATGCTGATTATATAAAAATTTCACATTACCTGCGTTGATATCATTGGTCCGACGATTTTGTAAGTAATAAATCAATTGCTCAACCTCGCGTAGTTTGGATTCGTGTATCAATGAACATTTTTCCATTACCTCCTTGGCCAGGAGAGAAACATTTGTGTCTGCGTTCAAGCTCTTCAATCTGATTATTTTTTGACATTCCTGTACATGAGGATAAATGTACGATATAGCTTAGGGCTTATAAGTCAATTATATTTCTTTATAGTTGGAAAATTTGTGTTAAATTTAACACATTTTACATGTCCGCTCAAATTTTTGTGTTAATTTAACGCAAAATGAATATATTAAAAAGTAATACAAGCATTTTACATTTTATATTTTTTTATGTAAAATTTAACATAAAAAATGTAACATTTTGATATAATTTGGAAATAAATTATAGAAACATACTTCTTCAGTAAAATTAACACTTATATGTAAAATTAACATGTACATTTTTCATTCATTTATCTTGGAATTTTTTAACTACTTTTATGTTATTTATTTACTTACTCTACTATAAATCTACTAGCTGTTATTTTAACATTAAGAAATATATGTAAAATAACAATACAGTAACGCAAAATTTTCAAATTAACATAATCAAACATTATATTAAATTAACACTCGGATATATTAAAAATTCAACATAAAAATTTTACAAACATTTGAGTGGGCCATTTCTAATAAAAATACAAAGTATTATCTACTATGTACGTAAGAAAACGTGCCTTGCGATCACCGAGCATAGGATCTCCCAGTTCTCCCAATATCAGTGCTTCAACGTCGTAGTTTACCACCAGAGCCTTCTCCGTTGGGTGGACATCCAATGTCCCGGATCTCACCTTCCTAAATGACGGTATGAGAATTGTACAAATTTACTGCATTATACAGGTATATAATTTATTTCTACAAAACATTTACTACGACATTCGTGAAACTCCATACTGCGAACGTTTTAAGAGTTTTGCGATATACTCGTGCGAGAATCACACATAGGTGTTTGACAGACGACTGACAGTCGTTTGACAGATGCAGAAGCGACGGCCTCATTCTCACCTTTTCAGAAATTTAGCTTCATCCATTTTACCGCTAGTTATTTCGCTGAACTCCCTTGACTAGAATACCTTCTCCACGCCGTTTACGTACAATTCGCGAATTTTTTTCTGTCAATTTATTTGCAATTACTCCATCTCCATGGAGAGAAGAGAAGACCTGTCAGATATATATCATCAGCACACCCACATTCCACAGACTACGGCTGCGTCGCGAGCGACGTGAAAGTAGCGGTAGAACTTAAGTTCCGTTCATATGCTTCTTTCTCACACGTCTTAAAGGCTTGTGTCCACGATACTAGAAATCGATCAAAGTTCTCGGATCGAGAACTGTATAGCCAATAAAATTACTATTTTTCCGTAAAAGCTGCAAGTTGATTGGCTACACAGTTCTCGGTCCAAGAACTTGGACCGATTTCTAGTATCATGGACACAAGGCTTTAAAAGTCCTCATATTGTAAATTTAATCGATTTGATCAAAATTATTGGTATAAATGATATATAATATGAACTTAAGCCAGAAAGAAACCCTATATTAAACTAATATGAAAAAGATAAGCGGCAGATCGATGTTTGATTGAGCGCTCATGGAGCTCTTGCATCTATTTGGTCTATATTTTTAGATCTAGAGGAATATACGAATCAGATACAAAAGCTCACTGCAGCTCACTGAGTGGGCTCAGTGAATAACAAGGATAAAATGATATACCGTGAATTCCTGAATGCTCGCCTGTTTGCAAGTGAGCAACTTTAGTAAAATCGCTAAAAATTCTTCAGATATTTATTTTCCTAATTTCTAAACATATCCTTTTACAAAAATGAATTTTCTACAAATTTTTTTCTTCATTTATAATATATAATACTGTATATGGGAATAGAAAAAAGCAAGGAAATTAAATTAATATCTTTTTTCTTAATAAGTGCAATGCTGAATCAATAGAATAAATTAAAATTAGCAATAAATTAGAAAGCAGCAATTTTATTTTTCGTGTTCCTATAATATATACTACCGACGAGATACTGCGTTGAAGACTTTGAATATATATAGACATGGAGGTGGAATGTTGGCTCAAAAACTGTGTCCAAGATGTGTGCGAGAGAGAAAGGTAGACGAGTAATATTCGTCCTTTCTGCGCATGCGTCGATCATTCGACAGACAAAGAGGACGAAGTATCACGTGGGCTGTGTTCCGCAAAGCGCATCATGCGCATGATATATTATGGTGTCCTTGTTGTTCATCAAATGTTAAACAAAGATAAAAAGATAAATCTTGCGCATGATGCGCTTTGCGGAACGCAGCCGTGGTATCGCACGAATACCTTTCTCTCTCGCACTCCTTACCACTCTTGGACTCACTTGTGGCCTACAAAGAACAAAGGCATTCCACCTCCATGTACTATACTAAAAGTGAATATACTTGAAGACCATCAGCCCTGGACAAATTTTTGTGAGGGCCCGGAGGTATATATAAATTGCAGCGAGTGTCGATGTTATCAACTTTTGACATAAATTTTGCGATTTATTTGAATAAATACATTATTAAAATCATGGATTTTTATTATATAAATGCTTTATAAATAAATATGAATATTTATAATGCTATATAATATATATATCATATATACAAAATTACATTTTTCTTCGAGCTGTTTTATCATCTCTCTGGATCTCAATAATCAAACACGGATGGTAACTATAAAAATGCAGTTTTAAATAAAATTAACTATATTATAGCAATTATTAAAATCATTGATCTAATATAATGAATCATAAAATTAATATTATATTATTGATTAATTGCTTAATTTTTAGCAATTACTAAACTACGCTAT
>NW_012052823.1:3674-4576 GCF_000956235.1 Wasmannia auropunctata | reverse complement strand
ATTCATATTTAATTATAATTAATTCATGTATTATGACCAGATTATGCGTTACAAATTTATAATCACGATTATTATTAAAAGTAGTTGTTAAGAAAATGCAGGCAAAGAAAAGATTTATTATTTTAAGAAAGATTATCCACCTCTGCAGATTTAAAGCAAAAATATGCCAACTTTGAAGTAAGAGGAAACTCCTAAGGCTAATTCTTACAGAAAAAATGTTAAAAATCAGATTTTCTATTTCGTTTTCTCATTCAAAGTACATATTGTTGGACCGATCTTCGTTCGTTCTTCTTTGGCGTCCCTCCTTTGCAGCCTGAAAGTATAAAATTTATGAATAAAAATAATTAAAAACATAAGAGATATAAAAATATTTAAACAAATCAGTGTAATTTTTTGTAACCTTAATTGTAAATAATTATCGGGCGCCTTGAATTGTGCCGCGCACATCGGCACTCGTGATGACACCCGGTTCCGCGGGAGCCACGGCTACTTCCGCGGTTTCCGCGCCATCCGCGGCTTCCGCGCCATCCGCGGTTTCCGCGCCATCCGCGGCTTCCGCGCCATCCGCGGCTTCCATGATTACCGCCCCGCCGCCCGCGCCAACGGTCTTCCCTGCTGTTGGCGGACGTTTGTCCATATCTACAGTAACAAAATTAAAACTTCACTTACTTTACTCTCCAAAAATAGGCAAAATTCAAGAAAGTGTAACTTTGCTTCCACCAATTGCTTCCACTTTTGAGATGGAACTACTATCACCGCCATTTTCTGATACTGCCGATAAAATCATAGGCAAAGAGAATGGAAGTGGTTCGAGTCAGAGCTACTCAGACATAAATTGTCAATAAAATGTGGTGCGTGTCCGTGTTATATCCACAAAGTGGATGGAGAATATGTATATAACA
>NW_012052823.1:1166-2316 GCF_000956235.1 Wasmannia auropunctata | reverse complement strand
TGAGAATCTTCGTCGTCTGTTTTTTGGAACTAAAAACATAATAACAATATTAACTAAATGATATAACAGCGATATTTTATGCAATACCACATTATTGTTATAACTTCGACCGAACTCCAATTAACTTAATCAGTAGTCGACTTGCCAAGTAAACCTGTTTTGTATGAAGTTTTAATTTTTTGTTTAACATATGTTAAAAGGATTAGATTAAGTATGACAGATGCAAGTGTGTACAATCAGAAATTATATAGATGAAGAAATTTAGCGTAGAAATTTTGTTTTAAATAATTTCTCGCCAACCAAGTTAATCGGAGTTTCATCAAATCGCTCCAAGAGCCACGTAGACAAATAAATGTCTACGTTTCGAATCTCAAATTATTTCGCTCACGTTTTAATCTCCTTTGGTTTTGATTTCGATTTTGATTTGAGTCTTTCTCTCCTTGCCCGCCCGCTGCGACGTGTCTTCATTGCTAAAAACAAATATGTACAGGATGGATATAAAATAACATCTATTGTTAAAATAACTATCTATTGTGATTACAGATTTTTGCAAATATTCCAACCTCCGTAAAAGTCTCACTACTTTGCACGTGTATTCTCATCCCACGACGGACGGCGCCACGACACTCTCTCGTGTGGCGTTGAGTGCGGCCAAAGAATGTGTTGCTTGCGCGTTCCTTTTATGTCGCTTTCAGAGGCAGGGATTATTATACATCAGTATTCGCTTTTTCTCATTTATTACGACTCTGTACTTAATACACACGAAAACAGGTTAGTAGTCGAATAATAACTGAACTGAACTGAAAAAACTAAAAAGTTAGGAAAACTCCATATATAAAATATTCCCTAGACGTCGTCTGCGCTGGGATTGGCTGGAGACGTTATTGGTCCCTACACTCGTAAACACTTCGATTGTAAACGAGGCTGAAGGCTAGTCTAGTGTGAGTGTCGCCAGCAACAGACGGTGGCGAGTCCGATAACAGAGAGAAGCATGAGAGCGGCCATCCCGGCGTTTTTCGCGACCCCGGCAAAAGTTTTGACCTCCTCCCGTACACTAGCGCCAATTGCTTCCACCTTTGAGATGGAACTACTATCACCGCCATTTTCTGATACTGCCGATAAAAATCATAGGCAAAGAGAATGGAAGTGG
>NW_012052823.1:0-421 GCF_000956235.1 Wasmannia auropunctata | reverse complement strand
TAACTTCTAAGCGATTTTATGTAAAATTTAGCTATTTTAGTTTAATAAATCGCAAATGAGATATCAATAAATTTTGTACTCTTACTTTCAGAAAGCTCTTTCGACTCGGCGGTAGCGTACGTGTCTGCCTATTATAGTAATCGTGAGATCGCTGCGTGCCCGTTCTCGACAAATAATTTTTTTTAATAAAAAATTTTACTTTTTGCAAAAAAAAGTAATAATAAATCACGCAGATTTATACACTTTGTCCATTTTCTTCCCATAAAAAACTTGTACATACATTTTCCTGTTTTTATCATACTCGCTGTGTTGAGAGAGTTGCCGATGAGAAATAAGGTTCTTTGAGAGAAGTTGTGCTAGGTATAGGAATTTCGGTTTTCCAAACTTTTATTCGAACGATTAGACGACTGCGCTGCTCGTA
>NW_012052822.1:0-344 GCF_000956235.1 Wasmannia auropunctata | reverse complement strand
GGGTCGGTCGACTCTGGTACCGGTCTCCACACGGAGCAAATAAATAAACAGCAATTACCAACTTAATCAACATTAAATCGGAAGTATCCCTCTAATGCCAATCCGCATCTTGCACGATATTGTCTTATCCCTTACTTGAGGGTCCCTATTTCGGGGTATCCGCGCGCGCCTTCCGCGAAGATCGAGTCAGTCGAAACTCTTTGTACGAGCAGCGCAGTCGTCTAATCGTTCGAATAAAAGTTTGGAAAACCGAAATTCCTATACCTAGCACAACTTCTCTCAAAGAACCTTATTTCTCATCGGCAACTCTCTCAACACAGCGAGTATGATAAAAACGGGAAAAT
>NW_012052821.1:0-584 GCF_000956235.1 Wasmannia auropunctata | reverse complement strand
AGTTGAGCTCGATTGGACAATGGGAAGACGTGGCACAATCCTATTAAAGTTGAAACAAATATTTTTTTCAAAAAAAATGGGAAAATCTGATAAAAAGAATTCTGAATAAGAATTAAATAATTTTCTTAGTAAATGTTGACCATGATAATATGTTTTTTTAATAAACATAGTATATTTAAATCGTATTTTAACAAACTAATATCGTACATATATATATTATATGCGCACATATAAAATATATCGTATTTTTATATTTATAAGCAAGCAAGAAAATAAAGAGATTGATATATTGTTTGTATCTATATATTTTACAATCTATTGTAATATTTAAATCCATTGTAATTTTACAAATTCTTAATAAGAGTAGATTTATGGACATTGAATACTGAGTTCTACAGGGTGTCCCATAATAACCGCCTAAAATCTTGTGGGCTAGTAGAGCAGATTAAACTGAACAGAAAAGTCCTTTACCATTTTGCAAAAGTCGCAATCGTTAACGAGATATTAATTTTTGAAGATTGGCAAATAAACGCGTATCCGTCCGGCCCACCGCTGAATACCAGCGGTGGGGCGGTCGTGCCAGA
>NW_012052820.1:0-521 GCF_000956235.1 Wasmannia auropunctata | reverse complement strand
TTGAAAATTATTTTAGTATAAGTTATAATTTATTTCCATGATTTGAAAGTTGCGCCAGCGAATTATTGGCTGTTTCCGGTAAGACTGAAACATGGCGTCTTTCCGCCTCATGTCTCAACTCTGACTAGAGGAACTCTACTATGAGTTTAGAGTGTCTCTTATGAATATTAAGAAAACTGTTGACAAGTAAAGCTTTAATAGCGGTCTGTGAGACCGATATAGTGGTTTAAAGGTTAAATTTTTCAATTTTTTTTCACGACGCCCTGTAAAGTTGTTCCATTTGGTATTTGAGCTCGATCGGACAACGAGAAAACGTGGCACATCTAACTGTTAAAAAAAAATGTGTAAAAGTTGAGCTCGATTGGACAATGGGAAGACGTGGCACAATCCTATTAAAGTTGAAACAAATATTTTTTTCAAAAAAAATGGGAAAATCTGATAAAAAGAATTCTGAATAAGAATTAAATAATTTTCTTAGTAAATGTTGACCATGATAATATGTTTTTTTAATAAACATAGTA
>NW_012052819.1:0-384 GCF_000956235.1 Wasmannia auropunctata | reverse complement strand
AGCTGTCGGCCACCCTGCGTGCGCTCACGCGAGATGTCTCCGTGCAAGAGTCGCTGGCATAATGTGGCACTTCATACCCCCCGCTGCTCCTCATTTCGGCGGGCTGTGGGAGGCTGGGGTGAAGAGTCTCAAATATCACTTGAAGCGGGCCGTCGGGACCCACTCGCTTTCTCGCGCAGAATTCGCAACATTACTTTGCCAAGTTGAGGCTTGCCTGAACTCACGCCCCATCTCCGCGTTGTCAGCCGACCCAACCGACTTGGCTGCGCTGACGCCTGGTCACTTTTTGATAGGTCGTCTCCTCGTGTGCGCGCCGGAACCATCCGTCACCTACGAGAAAGTCAATCGGTTGTCGCGATGGCAACTTGTATCCCGAATGCAGGA
>NW_012052818.1:0-501 GCF_000956235.1 Wasmannia auropunctata | reverse complement strand
GCTCCGCTTTCCTACGACGAACGTCATCCGATCATCCTTCCGGATCATCGAGTTGCCCGATTACTCATCGACCGGGCGCACAAAGACCACCCTCCACGGTGGCACCCAGCTTACGTTGCGCCTTCTGCGCCAGCGTTTCTGGATCTTATCTGCGCGCTCCCTTGTAAAAGGGTATATTCATCAATGTATCACGTGCACCCGTCATCGGGCGCAACTCAGCGAGCAACAAATGGGTAACCTTCCGGCCTCGCGTGTCACTCCCTCGGCCCCGTTCACGTCAACCGGGGTCGATTACGCCGGCCCGTTTAATCTCCTCGCTTCCGTTGCTCGAGGTCAACGGACCACCAAGCATTATGTGGCCGTCTTCATCTGTCTAGCCACCAAGGTTATCCTCCTGGAATGTCGATGACTACTCGACAGCTGGTTTCCTAGCTGCGTTCCGCCGTTTTGTAAGCCGGCGTGGGCTCCCGGCTCACGTGTACAGTGATAATGGTACTAATT
>NW_012052817.1:0-589 GCF_000956235.1 Wasmannia auropunctata | reverse complement strand
TATCTTTCACGCGATCCTGAAACCCGTCGTAACGAATGGCGGAAACACTCCAAGGCCTGCTCATCACGCAGGCTCAAACCATTCACTCAATTGAGCGGGCGCTCATCAATTTCAAGAAGATGGCTAAAGCTAGCATCACTCTTTCCACTGTGAAGAGGCGCCTGCAAAATCTGGACCAGCCCTGGGAATCCTGCCGCACTCATCACGTACGGATCCTTCAGAACGCCACACCCGAGGAGCAGAAGACGCTTCCCTACTTCGTGGAGGGCGAGTACCTCGCGGCCGAGGACGCATACTACGACGCCGCGGATGTCATGAGTGTTACCATTGGACAGCTAAGTAAACCACAAGTTTCCGCGGTTGATAGGAGTACCGATAGCTCTTTTCGGGAGACAAGCGTTGCGAATCCGGTGCAGTTGCACCGCATTGTAATTCCGAAATTCGCGGGCAAACTTACCGAGTGGGAAAATTTTCGGGGAATCTTCGAATCCCTCATTGCCGCAAACGAATCACTAACAAACACGCAAAAATTGCATTACCTCAAGACGAGCGTCACCGGTGACGCCGCTCGTTTAATCGGCAACTTTCA
>NW_012052816.1:0-348 GCF_000956235.1 Wasmannia auropunctata | reverse complement strand
CATCGTTCAACGCCTAATTACAATCTTCGCGGTGATCCCAAGCCACTTATCTTTCAAGCGATCCTGAAACCCGTCGTAACGAATGGCGGAAACACTTCAAGGCCTGCTCATCACGCAGGCTCAAACCATTCACTCAATTGAGCGGGCGCTCATCAATTTCAAGAAGATGGCTAAAGCTAGCATCACTCTTTCCACTGTGAAGAGGCGCCTGCAAAATCTGGACCAGCTCTGGGAATCCTGCCGCACTCATCACGTACGGATCCTTCAGAACGCCACACCCGAGGAGCAGAAGACGCTTCCCTACTTCGTGGAGGGCGAGTACCTCGCGGCCGAGGACGCATACTACGA
>NW_012052815.1:0-513 GCF_000956235.1 Wasmannia auropunctata | reverse complement strand
CTGCACTCGCTGGTAATGATACGGATGCAATCCGTTGCGACGTAAAACATGGTGCACCGTGCATCGCGAGAGATCGAGTGCACGAGCTACTCGACGCACACTGTTTCCCGGATTCTCCTCAAATGTACGCAGGATTCTCTCTTCTTGGCCGACAGGGATACGCATTGCTACACCAGCGTGTCGTCGATCTTGAAGAAGACGTCCTGTTTCTCGTGCACGTTGGACACATCGCAAAATAACATTTGCTGCGGGATGTCGTCGTCCGAAAAATCGGTCCGCGTACAGACGTGCCGCAGCTCGAGCGTTTTTTTCCGCTACTCCGTACATGATTATCATGTCGGTGTATTCTCGCGATGAATACTCTGCCATTTCAGCACAATTTTTTATTGCACCCACACTAACAGATAGACTGCAGAAAGCACTGCTATTGCAGAAGCGCAGCTATTGCTACTGAGCAACAAAAACTGAAAATCTCAACAAATAAAAGTCGAAAAAAGAATTTTTGTCATTTGT
>NW_012052814.1:0-802 GCF_000956235.1 Wasmannia auropunctata | reverse complement strand
GTGCGCATATAATTCGCCAGTTAGACGTCGCGGGAGAATATGGGGACCGATCTGAGAATTACCGAAAAAGAGTGACTTTAAAACTGCGTAAAAATACTTTGACTCATAAACTTAGTACTTACGATTCGGTTCTCCACTATTCCTGCCCACACATTTATAGACCAGCGATATTGAAAATTACTGGCACAAATTGCGTGCGGATTTTCCTCTTGCCACGATACGAAATTATGACTATTAAATACGCCGTTTGGCGTAAACGTGGCTTCATCCGTCCACAAGATGCGGTCGGAGAAAGATGCGTCTCGCCGTCATTGCACGAGGAATCCTGTGCAATATTTCATCGATCGTATTAATATTATTTGTTTAAAAAGGGCGCGAATTTTAAGAAATTAATAATACTTTCACAGAAGTAGGTGCGATGTTTTTCATCTCCTGGATAGAGTTCCTGCACTCGCTGGTAATGATACGGATGCAATCCGTTGCGACGTAAAACATGGTGCACCGTGCATCGCGAGAGATCGAGTGCACGAGCTACTCGACGCACACTGTTTCCCGGATTCTCCTCAAATGTACGCAGGATTCTCTCTTCTTGGCCGACAGGGATACGCATTGCTACACCAGCGTGTCGTCGATCTTGAAGAAGACGTCCTGTTTCTCGTGCACGTTGGACACATCGCAAAATAACATTTGCTGCGGGATGTCGTTGTCCGGGGAATCGGTCCGCGTACAGACGTGCCGCAGCTCGAGCGTTTTCTTCCGCTACTCCGTACATGATTATCATGTCGGTGTATTCTCGCGATGA
>NW_012052813.1:0-1876 GCF_000956235.1 Wasmannia auropunctata | reverse complement strand
CGGTCCACAACAAGGTTTTTAAGCCTTACACCGTAAGATATTGACCAATTACAATCAATTATTCTCCTCATATTCGACTATGATTGGTCTATTTCTTACTGCTTAGGGCTTAAAATCCTTATTGTAGACAGACACTAAGGTGCGTTTAGATTCCTCATCTAGGGCTACGGTCCATTTGATGCTGCAAATCCTTCGGAGCATTTTTTGATTGGTCAATTAATAAAAATTTTTTCTTCTGATTGGTCAATCAAGTGCTTTGAAGCGTCAAATGGACCGGGTCATACATAAAGACACTATAATAAGAGACTGGCCTACTTTCTAGTTGGATAGAAAATAGCGGACATAAAGTCTTACTTTGTTAAATGTGTAGGTGTAGGTGTGTAGGCCGAGACACATACTTTTGCATAATGTAAGGCATAAGAGAATCAACCAATCAGAGAGAGAGAGAAAACTAGTGTATTACAAGTCACAGATTGGCTGCGCCATTCTATATCCAGCCAATTAAGAATTGGCTCAACATTGGCCAGTCTCTTATTATAGTGTCTTTAGTCATACAATTGATGGCGTTCACCGGCACATATATTATATTAATGCTTTATTATTGTTAAATATTCTGTCATGTTAAATAGTATTAATAAATTCTGCATACTTAAATGTTGTTAAAGAAGAAACAATTATCTGTAAGATATGATAGTAAAACCATGACTATGCATGCATCAGTATATCATCAAATAATATTTTATTGTTAATATCTTAAATATATATAATATTTTTACTTTACTACCTTAATATTTTATTCTACTTACACTTATTTGTCAATATTATTTTATTTTGATATAAGCGTATATCTATATTTATGTTGATATTTTATGTTCTTTATTACTATAATTTGTGTTTATGTTTACATCATTTATTATTTATAGTTAAGTGCCCATTTATTATCTTTTTTTTAATAAAAAGTAATGTTAAAATGCATATTTGCTTTCATTTCCCGCATTTCAATTTCCCCTTCTTTTGCACTTTTAGGCCGAGAGCACATGAAATGCATAACAAAGCATAAACATAGCATAAGGCTGCTAGACCAATGAGTAGCCTGCATACAGACGCCTTATTGATTTACATAAGATTCTCATTGGTCTAGCCGTCTTATGCTACGCTTATGCCACATTATGCATTTCATGTGCTCCAGGCCTTAGTCATCATAGGCTGCAGTCCGATTTACGCTTGCAGCGCTCGTGATCATCATTTGTCTTTATTTAAGGAGGTTCTATCGGTATTCCGAAGTCAAATGAGGACTACGAAAAAGTGTGAAAAAAACTGCTTTTAACACTCATAAATCTTATTCGTAAAATCATAATTTTATGATGACTGTTAAATTGAGTAATTTGAAGTATAAACAATTTAATATTATTTATTAAGTAAAAAATTCAAGGCTTGGTTGAACAGAGTAGTAACCACTGAAGCGCTCGCACGTGGGCTGCGTTCCTTTTGGCGCTTACAGCGCTTATAAGCATCATTTGTCTTTGTTCAATATTTGATAAACAACAAGGATGAAATGATTTTGTGAGCGCTGTAAGCAGCTGTAAGCGCCAAACGGAACGCAGCCGTGGTCTCGCGACAGCAGAACCTACACTTATAACCTACATAATAACCTACACTTAGTTATAACCTACACTTTTCACAACTTCTTTACGAAATTTCTCATTCATTTCTTCGGTAAAGTATTTTTTTTTTGCTTTAAATGATAAACGAGATCCTACTTTTTCAATATGTCAGTTTTTTATTTACTTCTTGTCACTTTCTGTAATAGATATCTTTAAATAACCAATGTAATTTTTCATATCTCCCATAAGACACGTGTAAAAATCGGACTTTT
>NW_012052812.1:0-502 GCF_000956235.1 Wasmannia auropunctata | reverse complement strand
GATTTAACTAGCGTTTATACAATATATGTTTTATGTCAATAGTTCGAAACTACGGATTTTACTAAACCTAATTAATGGTAACGTGTAAACGTACTCATAGTAAAAAACGCTTTTGTGTTTCACGTTTCGTAACACAGTGGGAAGAACAATTTTTTGAAGAAGTTTTAATTCTAATTTCAGAAATGGCCGTAGAGACACACTCATGGCTGAATCAATGCTTTGTGGAGAAGATCCTGCGAAAGTCGGAAGACGATAATTCGATTCAAGTGATCGATATGTTCTCGAAACCAGTCATGAGCAAGGGTGAAAACTATACTAGCGACTTGATGAGAACTACTGTCGAATTTTCTCGTGATCAAGGCGGCCGTAAGATTATAGAGAAGAAATCAATCATTGTCAAACCCTTGCCACTCGAAAGTTTTCGACAGCAGCTTGTAAGTCGATTTAATTTATAGTGTAATGTTACTAACACAGAAGAGAGAAAGAGAGAAAGAGAGAGAGA
>NW_012052811.1:0-2387 GCF_000956235.1 Wasmannia auropunctata | reverse complement strand
AATAAAGTTTACTTGAAATCGATCGAAGAATTTTGTCACATTTTGAATTTCTTATTAATTTACAAAACGTTTAAATATGACTTATATCCCTTTTCTTTAAATTAAATTATTTACATATTATTAAAATTATATGTGTGTAATAATATAATAATGTATTAGTCATAAATTTAATATTCGAAATCTAGCGAGGGAAGTAGGTTTGATTAGATATAAAACATAATTCTTTTTACTGCAGAAGTAACGGCTCGAAATCGAACCGCGAGAGACTTTATTATAATAATTCTGATTTAAATATAAACGAAAAACAATAGCGACTGTATTCTCTGGATTGCATGTCAGCAAATAAAATAATCCCAGAGAGCGTCAATGCGTCACATTTCCGGTAATTTCTAGTACTTTCGGAGAAATCGTAGTATGAAAAATCAAAGGAGTTTCCAATCTTCTTTCCGAGAAGAAATTTTTGCCTTCAATCACGGAAGGAAAGTTACAGCTTCTCTAATTACTGTCGCTTAATGGACCTCGGATTAAAATAGAATCAACATCTCATCGTTCTTTTAGTGATAATTGATCGGTGCATGCGTTACTTACAAGCGCATTTTGCAGTTATTAGCTGTTCCGATCGCGCGCTTCACCTGATACCGTCGCAAACGTCGAGATAAATGAGAACATTCATTATTACAATCGTTCACTGACAATGAGCTAAATAGTAATTTAATAGGATTGGTTAACACGTAAAGGCTACGTCTCATTTGAACACCTGAGTGCGAATTCGCACGTTTTTAAAGTTTTATATCTTCTGAAAATAAAAAGCAAAATTGAAGCAAAACGTGTATTTTCCAATGTAAATTTTTTGACCAATCGATTGGTAATAATAAATTTTCAAGAAAAAAACGTAATCGTTTTCAAAACTGCGTGTTAAATAAAATCAGTAATTTTTCTGGAAAAACTACTTTTTCAATAAATGTTTTTTTAATTTTTAATAAAATGACACAAACCTTATTGAGTTTTATTAATGAAATGTTGTATTTTAAGTGAAAAATAGTTTTAATTAAATAAAATATAAATAAATATTTTTCCTGGGTAGTTTGAGTTTTTTTGGAAGTAAGAAAATTTTTAAAACACGGTTATAAATGCATAAACAATTATTTTATTAATATGTGAGGTTTAAAAATAATATTTATATTATTTACATAAATATGTTTATATTATATTTACATAAAATTTAAAAGAATAACTATTTTTTTACACTTATATACAATAAATAAATAATCTTGATTGAAAAATACTTACATTTTGTACAATGAAGCTTCTAGATCGATCAGATAAATAATTTCACTTTTCTCGTACTCCCCGATTTCTCACACGTATGTGACGTGTAGGTGCGAATTCGCACTCAAACGAATTTTCAATGTGCCTCAAGCAAAAGCTATAAGGCACAAATGATCCTCGGGATCTTTCTACTTCAAACAATAGAGTACAAATAACATAATTCGCGTAGTGGGGGAAGACCACCAAATTCATCTGTTCTCAAATGCCCACAAAATGCCCAGTTGAAAATTTTGGGGGTGCGAATTCACACCCAGGTGTCTTTTACGGATTAAGTCTGACAATAAAAATTAATCGACTACTACTTATAGTCATTCAATGAGCGGTTATAGTATTGAATGCAACCAAGCAAACTCTCAAATACTGACGAATTGAATAACTTAATTTCATTAAGTTATTCTTATATAAACGCGAATACAATTTTTCGTCTTCTGTTAACAATACTTTCTTCCGTTTGGGCGCCAAGTTGACCTGCTACGCCCGTATATTCCATTAATTAAACATTTACCAGTTCGTTAAATATTTGTCTAATATCGGACAGATTTGATTCTAATTAAGTAAATCGCAAAAAATATTCTTAAGAAAATTCTTCTTAAAGTAAAATATGATTAATATTGTTCAATTAAATATGCGATTGTAACGCGACAGATTTGTCATTGCTTGTAAATGCAATTTGATAACGTTAAGAAAAAGTGATGATTAATAGATGTAAAGCGCATAAAAACAATAGCAGGAGAGGAACGATGAAGGAAAGAGGAAACTAGAAAGAGAAAAAGAATCGTAAATCTCGCAACAAGCAAGTTATACTTACTTATATACGTTTATACGGCAACAGTAACAACAGTAGTTACAACTGCTAATGTGAATTAAATATCATATAAACGCTAGTTAATTCCAGTTTTATGACAACTCGTGTTATAAAATCAGATTTAACTAGCGTTTATACAATATATGTTTTATGTCAATAGTTCGAAACTACGGATTTTACTAAACCTAATTAATGGTAACGTGTAAACGTACTCATAGTAAAAAACGCTTTTGTGTTTCACGTTTCGTAACAC
>NW_012052810.1:0-1138 GCF_000956235.1 Wasmannia auropunctata | reverse complement strand
TTATTTCAAAGTTGCATTAAAAAATTCTCTAATTTACCTGATATTTTGAATAAAAATACATGGAAACTGAAAATTTTTTCAGGGAATTTTTTTACTAGATTTGAGTAAACACTAAATGTTTAATAGCTAACTCTTGTATGTCTTTTGATACAGTTTTTCTAACCAGTAACTTTAAGTAAATATTGTTTTTTATAAAAGAAATAGATATAATAATTTAGACAATAATTATGTACTAGGCGCGAAAGATAGAGGAACACAAGAGAAAGAGGGAACGAAAGGCGCAAGAAAAATTGGAGCGTGAGAGACAAGAAAGATTGCGGAAAGCGCGAGAGGCTGCCAAAGCTCGCGAGGAAAACACACGAACTTCCCAAACGGATGCGGGCAATACACCTCCCGGGGCAGGAGAGTTCTATCAATTCCTTAAGGATCCTGAAGTACGTCAAGCTTTCGAGGTGAGTCGCGAAAAAAACCTTTAATAAATTAATAATATTTATAGTTATGTCCGTGCTATATTTTGGAAAATACTTGTTTTTACGTATTATTACTACATAGAAAAAAATAAAATAGTTAAAATATATAGTTATATTAACGTTTATGTTTTAATTTAATTATTTTTTGATATTAAAACTTAAATCAGTTTTAGTATATGTTTACAATGTATTGATTTAAAATATGCACTTATTGTTAGTAATTTTTATAATAGTTATAAAACTATTTTTTTAATAAAAGTTATTTTGTGGAAGAAAATTTATATATACAAGGTGGATCATTTTTATCCATCTAGTCGAATATCTCAAAAAATAAGCACACTAGGAAAAAATGTTTCAGACAAAAGTTGTAGGGTTTCGAGGGGGACATAAGATGATAACATTGGTTTGACCCTGAGTGACGTCGTCAAGGTCAGGACAAGGTCACATTGAATTTTTTAAATGGAACCCTCAATTTTTCATTACATGTTCTTATAGCACGCCTCGAGAACTTTCCAAAACACATAAACAAAATATTTTTTTATGAAATAAATCTTGAGTTATAAAGCTTAGAAATTTGGAGTACTGTCGGCATTAGGATCATCCAAGGTGTCCAAACACTAGCTAAAACCTTTTGAATGTTGTTCAGGATCATGACATTGATAAAGGCC
>NW_012052809.1:0-387 GCF_000956235.1 Wasmannia auropunctata | reverse complement strand
CGTCTGGAGGGAGGTTCGAGCCAACGTTCCCAAGTACGGGATCAAACGGAGACACCTCGAGGGATATCTGGCCGAGTACATGTTCAAGCGCGCCCATCCTCGGGAGAGACGCATCGAGGCCTTCTTCGACGCGATCGCGCGAAAGTATCCACCGCCCACCGGCGACGACGATCCTCCGACCCCTCCGCCCTCTTCCCCGCCTCGACCATCCGTCAACGATCGCTCTCCCGGCTCCGTTCTCTCCTTTCTCGACTCTCCGCCTCGTCTTCCCCATCGCGTGCGCCACGATCCCTCGTCGTCGTCGTCGTCCTCCTCCTCCTCGCCCTTCGACGACGACGACGACCGCGTCGAGGGAAGCGTCTCTCGCCTCGAGGAACTCGGATCGTC
>NW_012052808.1:0-382 GCF_000956235.1 Wasmannia auropunctata | reverse complement strand
TATATACATCTCGAATAATATACACATATATACGCGCGCAGGTGCGCACACGCAGGGCATAGAACGCGTCTGGAGGGAGGTTCGAGCCAACGTTCCCAAGTACGGGATCAAACGGAGACACCTCGAGGGATATCTGGCCGAGTACATGTTCAAGCGCGCCCATCCTCGGGAGAGACGCATCGAGGCCTTCTTCGACGCGATCGCGCGAAAGTATCCACCGCCCACCGGCGACGACGATCCTCCGACCTCTCCGCCCTCTTCCCCGCCTCGCCCATCCGTCGACGATCGCTCTCCCGGCTCCGTTCTCTCCTTTCTCGACTCTCCGCCTCGTCTTCCCCATCGCGTGCGCCACGATCCCTCGTCGTCGTCGTCCTCCTCCTCG
>NW_012052807.1:0-390 GCF_000956235.1 Wasmannia auropunctata | reverse complement strand
TATATCAAAATGTAGCTTACCGTTTTTGCAATGTTTTTTTCGAAAGATGCAAACTTTATGTTATTTCAAATGTACTGTCTCTAAGGACTGTATCGAACACTGTAGCGAACAGTTATGCTGCTCTCCAAGCATTGAAACTGATATATAATTCCGCTGAGTTTGGACTTATGCCAGAAATGCGATAATAATACAGGCCCGGCGTTTTTTGCGTGGATTGTGTGGAGCAATCGACACCTCAAAATCAGGTGAGTATGGATTTTAATACCCAAAAAAATCCACGTTATATTAATAATTATGCGATTTTAAAGATAATAAATAATGTATTTTGAAGTACGTGATAGTGTACTCGTATCAATGCGACATCGCTTTGATTCCGACGTTTCCAAACTT
>NW_012052806.1:0-544 GCF_000956235.1 Wasmannia auropunctata | reverse complement strand
ATACTAAACATTGTTTGTTTCATATTATTTTATTAGATATACACGTAATTTTAATAATAATTTCATCCAAATTATGCAAATATTTATGATTTTGGGTGGATCTAGGTGAGATATTGCCCCAAATTTGCAGTACTTTACTAAAAAATCACCTTAATAAAAAATAAATATAAAACAAGAAATGAAATTGTAACTACAAATTATAATAATAAAGATAATTATAATGGAAATTATGGTTCCACATTATAGTTGTAGTTTTTTTTAATATATAAAAAATATAAATATATACAAGTAATAAAATTTATTATTTACTGTAGAGTTTTTCTAAAAATTATGTATATCAAAATGTAGCTTACCGTTTTTGCAATGTTTTTTTCGAAAGATGCAAACTTTATGTTATTTCAAATGTACTGTCTCTAAGGACTGTATCGAATACTGTAGCGAACAGTTATGCTGCTCTCCAAGCATTGAAACTGATATATATATAATTCGCTGAGTTTGGACTTATGCCAGAATGCGATAATAATACAGGCCCGGCGTTTTTTGT
>NW_012052805.1:13110-13432 GCF_000956235.1 Wasmannia auropunctata | reverse complement strand
TATATTTTATAGTTTAATACGTAGTCCACATTTTTTAAATTTAATAAGCATTTAAAGAAAACAAAAAGAAATAGTAAAATATTGAATTAGTAGATATGTGCTAGGGTGTTTTTTATTTACCCATTCCTTCCTTTCTCTCATATTTAGCCAAGATTAAATATTGTATAAATCGGCAAAGCAACATATTCAGATAATTTTTAATAAAAGTGATTGTAAGCATAAAAATTAAAAACGAAAATATTTTCCACACAATTTTGTTTTACACAGAAAATACGCTTTAATAATTATTAATATTTATTTTAATATTTATTTTTATTTTTAA
>NW_012052805.1:0-2900 GCF_000956235.1 Wasmannia auropunctata | reverse complement strand
TGTGTAACAATAAGAGTTTTTAATAATTAGAATATAATCTAAAATTTGGAGACAATTTTAATAAATAAAAACAATAATTTTTTAAACTGTTCTCATTTATTATATATTCTATAATATATGATATATTCTATAACATATAATATATTCTATAACATATAACATATAACATTTTCATACTATATGATATAGTTAAAAACTTCCTAATATGTAATTAGTAAATACAAATAATTTTTCAAAAGTCGAATAACTCATTATTATTAATTATAATAAAAATAATTTCATACAAATGTAGTAAAAGTTTATAAACTTCTTAAGTCGATAATTTAATTTCAGTTGTACATAGAAAAATCTTACACTAATATTTAAAATTCTATGTCTTAATTACATCTAGTATTTCCAATACATAAACACAACATTTTTTTATGTATACAGAATTAAAATTTTAATCATTCAGAATTCATTTTCATTCGTTGCTCATATCAATATCCGAAACGTTTATAAACTGACTATTATAGTTTATTAAGTGGATAGTAAGATTCTGCGGTAAATTTTCAAAATATTTTACATTCAGATATTCTAATGGATTCATCATTAAATATATTTCTATTATTGGCAATGTACTGGTTAGTGACAATGACTCCAATGAAATAAATTTATTATTACTCAAATCCAAATGTTTTAGAGATACAAGGGATTCTGCCCATCCTACCGGCAGAGAACTTAACATATTCGTCGACAAATCTAGATCTTCTAAGATAGAAAGAGAAGCGAATGCATCAACATCGATCTCATCAATTTGATTCTTTCCCATTAATAATTTCGTCAATTTCGGCATTTGCACAAAATTGTATGAGATTATTTTCTTTATGTTATTGTTATTAATATACAAAGCACTTATTTTTATTTGATTTAATATTTGCGGAACCCCTTTAAGTCTATTGTTACTTAAATCGAGTATGTTTAAATACTGCAAATTTGCAAATGTCTTTGGACGTAAATAATTTATGTGATTTGTGGATAAATTCAAGTAGAGTAGTCTGTTATTATCTTGAAATGCATCTGGTTCGATATTATTAATTCCGTTTTCGGAAATCGAAAGATACTGTAGATCTTTCAAATCAACCACTGATAGATCGCTATACCCATTAAGCCACTTTTTAATGGAAGTAAAACGATTGTTATTTAAGTTCAATGCGAACAATTTGTTGGTTCTTTTGCTTAAATCCAAAGAACTAAGTGAATTATCGTGAAGATCAAGATAGTATAAGCTATTTGGTAGGAATTCTACAAAATTGGGTTGTGATATGCTGTTTCCGGAGAGATCCAAAATCTTTAATTTAGGAAATGGAAATCGCGAAGCCTGCAAATCATGGAAACAATTTTTACGGAGAGACAAAATTTCTAAGTTGGGATATTCGCCGGAAATAGTTTTATGAAAATCAAAACAGTAGTCTGGGTTTACTGCCTCATTCATAATAAGAACTTGTAACTTATTATGACTTCCAAAATTAAAGAGTTCATTTCTTTCAAGTCTATTGTTCGAAAGAAACAAGTAATTTAAATTTGGAAGTTTATCGAAAGCGCCGTTACCAATGTTCCTAATATTATTATCCGTGAGGTTGAGGCAAGTAATTATAGAACTACTGATAAAATTTTGATTGATCTCAGAGATTACTGCATTTGAGAAGTTTAAAGAAATTGTGTCATCTTCACAGAGACCTTGCACCGACTCGTCCACGTAATTTGATGGAAATTCTATGACATTGTAAACATTGTAACCATCGTTGTCTATTGCTTGTGTGGACCAGCAAGTTGACGATTGTGAAAACAAGATGACGATTATATATAAAACGACAAACTGCATGGCTAATCTGTAAATATAGTATAAATTGTTTGTTTTAGAAATGTATCGAAAAAAATGACTTTAGAATAAAATATAATTTACAATAATTTAATTATACTAATTAATAATACTTAAGATTATAATAAATACTTAAGATGGTTCTTTAGTAAATCGAGTTACAGAAATGTTTCATTTTTTTTATATAATGAAGTTTTATATAATAAAATACCGAACTTGACGTGTGCAAAATTTTAGGGTAGGTAGTCATCGATGAAATAACCCACGTAGCACCTTGAAAACGTTTCTGAGTGGTTAAAATGTCCACTTAAAAAACGTTTAAAGAAACGTTTTTTTTTTGGTAAAAAAAAAACGTAGAAAAATATAATCGAAATATCATTTTTTCTCTATCTATGAAAAAATTTGCTTAAAAAGAACGAATACGCAAACTTTTTTACAGATAGAGAAAAAATGATATTTTGATTATATTTCTCTATATATTTTTTTTTTTACCAAAAAGAAACATTTCATTAAACATTTTTCTAGTGGACATTTTAACCATTCAGAAACGTTTTCAAGAGTTAGTTATGAAACGTTTCTGAAACAAATACGTGCTACCTGAGAAGAAAAAAAAATGTTCGAAAATGTAACTTTTTACGTATATGTATAGTAACAGATTGGGATTGGAGACGTTTCTTTGACTAATTGCACACAAACAAGAAGGCAGAATTTTCTGAAAAACGAGATTATAATGTTTTAAAAAATTACGATTTTAATGGTCACAAAAAAATAATAGATCATCGACCATTTTGGAAAGATATTTAATGTTGAAATGACAAAATGAAATTTAATGGTGGCATATTAAACTGATATCGCACAACCTGTTTAATTTCTTTTTAGTGATTTCATCACGTTTGCATACTAAACATTGTTTGTTTCATATTATTTTATTAGATATACACGTAATTTTAATAATAATTTCATCCAAATTATGCAAATATTTATGATTTTGGGTGGATCTAGGTGAGATATTGCCCCAAATTTGCAGTACTTTACTAAA
>NW_012052804.1:0-501 GCF_000956235.1 Wasmannia auropunctata | reverse complement strand
AAGACTAGATATTCGCTAATCTTAAAGTACGGATGTGTGTGTGTGCGCACGTGTATAAAAATTGGCACAAAACTTCTTAAAAAATTATAAAATGCTGAAAATGCAACGCTCGAAACCTCGAAACGCTCTTTTTAGCGTTTTCGAATATCTTCGGATCGTTCGGACGTCTTCGGTTAATTTCGTTACCGAGCCAATGGAGTCCTCTTGTAAAAAGAGACGATAAGCGGATAGAAGAGAAGAGCGCTCTTATTCCCCTTATCGCAAATTTGACAACCCTCTTGCCAATGAATCCACTCTATGCTCCATCCATTGATTCTTAGATCTTAGAAAGTATATTTCCTTACTTTTTAATGCTTAATTTTTCGAAAATAAAGCTCCAGCAGACCCGAAAAGTGGATTTAGTACGGACACGCACCACAAATTGTGCAGAAATCTTGATTTTGCTATGTAATTTGGATCCACTTTTTCAGAGGGCGATAGTGCGCGAGAGCATTTTAGCGA
>NW_012052803.1:0-703 GCF_000956235.1 Wasmannia auropunctata | reverse complement strand
ATTTAGACCAACAGCAATTTCAACAAGTATACCTCGGATCAAATCACCTTTTTTAACGTTGTTTACGATTACGCCAGCGTGATGCATTATTCAGCGTACGCGTTTGCAATAAATCCCAACCAAAAAACCATTATTACAAAGGTAAGTAATCAATATTTTTATAAATGTCCTATAAATGTCACGTCGTGAGACGGTTGATTTCTTTGTTAGAGTAGTTTAATTTCTAAACGGAAATAGATATGAGCTACCAATTCACTGTTCTAAAAAAGGCCATTGTTTGCATTATATCTATGTATGTTTCAAGTATATATAAGAATAATTTTTGTAGTAATACTGGGGTAATTTTTGAAATGTTTCAGAATCCACCAAATGATGTAATCGGTCAAAGAATTGGCCTTAGCGACCCAGACGTTACAAAAATTAAAAGAATGTACGGATGCAGATAGTATAATCGTAATTAGCATTTATTGTCAAAGATCATGTTAGTGAAAAAAATGACTTTGATAATAGCTTTCTATAATGTATTAAACAAAATCCTAAAAGTGTTTATCGGAAATTTATATGTTACGAAGAAATAAAAAATATTTAGCACTATGCATAAAACATATGCTAATTGTAAATCATCTCTTCTACGTTGGCAAACGTAATTTGTATCAATAAGTATTAATCTTGATTAAATAAATGTACTTGTGTTTTTCGTGTT
>NW_012052802.1:0-5448 GCF_000956235.1 Wasmannia auropunctata | reverse complement strand
TAAGAATAATTTTTATATTGACACTGAGATAATTTTTAAATATTTCAGAATCCAGCAAATGCAAATATCGGTCAGAGAGATGGCTTTAGCTCCTCAGACATTGCAAAAATCAAGAAAATGTACGGATGCCAATAATTTGATTGTAATTGATCACATTTATGTCAAAGGTCATATACTGATGCAAAAAATTGCTATGATATAATAGCTTTCTATAATGTATTAAAAATATTCTAAATTAAAAACGTTTAACAAAAATTTATATTTCACAAAGAAAATAAAGAATATTTAGCACTGTGTATAAAACACGTGACTAATTGTAACAATCCCTTTTTTACGTTATTGACGAACATAATTTGTATCTTCAATAAGTATTAATATTATAAATGTATTTGTGCTTCTCGTGTAAACAAATGTTACATGTAAACATTAAATAAACATTAAATAGTGCAACAGATATTTTTATGAAGTTTTCTTTTACTATCATTATTATTACTGATTACACACTATTCATTTCAACAGTTTTTTTTATTAGTCCGATAATATTTTTCCATAATAGTAGTTATCGATTTCTGTTCAGCAACTGGACGAGAATCATTATAGTATAATATAATGATTTCTAATTTTGTTTGTTTAAACTGGTATATTTTTAAAAATTATTTTTGTTGATAACATTTTAATAAACAACGGACGTCGGCTTAAACTTTTGGAATGTTATTAAAGGTCATGACCCTGACAATATATTTCAATTAAGATAAAGATCATCGGCTCCGTTTTTCATCAACTAAACCACATTATTACATTTTATTCATTTACATTTATATTACATTTATTACATTTTTATTATTTCATTAATAAACATGACTCTTTCATAAGAATCGGTACAAATCTCTTTAAGGTTTTTTATTTTAGCCTATAATAAAGCGTTTGACCGAGTTTTATCAAAATCAGAGATTTGACGTTTTCAGAAGTTTATCCCAAAGTTTCACAGAAATTGAACAGACAACCAGAAAGTAGATAACTCTCTGAGGTACAATCAATGTATTTATTTTAATAACTTAATCGTTACAAAAAGGCAAAGATGATGCCCGCAGAACAAAAATCGCCAGTTGTTGTTAGCAGTAAAAATGAAAATAAAGAGATCGCATGGTATAATCAATAATGGAACAAAAGTTAATTAGTGCAATCGTGACGTGTATGCAAAATCGAAAATAAATACAAAATTTTATGGTAATATAAGGTCAAACATTAAAAAATATTAAATTGCAATAAATAAATGAGAGGAGAAATTTACAGATTTCCACGTAAGTTTTGAAACCTTGTGATTATTCTTCTTTACAGAGATTGCACGTATTTCTGTCTTCGGATATAAGGATAAAGTTCCTTGACTCAAAACAGGACCAACGAATAGCATTGCTTCTAAAAAAAGGCGTTATAAGGTTCTTTTCATGATATTGATCAATATTCTAGAGCCACAAAAAGCGTTTTACAAGGAAGGTTGTGCCTGTGCATGTACCTATGAGGCTGTCTAATTTAATACGCAACCTTTCATATCCTTCTTCCTACTCAATCCTTTTTTGTTCCTTTAAAATTTTCTTTTAACTTTTTAAATCCGATGTTTGACCGTAACATTAGATTAATAAGAAAATTAATCAAATTATTTTACACATTTTTTCTGAGTTTTATACATATATTAACGTCCCAACGCATGTCTATATGTCATATTTTTTTATTATTTTCACCAACTTTGAAGTTATTACGTGCTATGAATAAATGTTCACGTTTCGTAAGAATATAGTTTCGACATTTTGCAATAACATAATTTTGCTAAATATTACAGTTATTATAATAATTAGAGTTCTGCAACGTCACAAACATTTCCATTTTTTTATTGCACAATGGAATACGTCGAAATGATAACGTCCATATTATAATAATTTATGTGCTTCGTATTTTAAAAACTTATGAACAGCACAGCTACCTGCTGTACGTGAAAAATAAAAAATGCATTTATAGGTGTCATATATACATACAAAATTTATGAACAAATAATTTATAAGTAATAAAATAAGAGTAATTACATGAGTTTATTATTTTTTCTAACTTTATGATTTAATTTTGAGATTTATTATTTAATATATAGTATTATTAAATAATTATTATTTTATTAAAAAGTTATATAAATGTATCGATTAAAAGTCAACTGTATTGATCAAGAGAAAACACAAATCTGTCAGAGAGATGGCATTAGCCCCTCAGATTTTGAAAAAAATCAGAAGAATGCACGGATGCTAATGTTTGAGCGTAATTGGCATTTATGTCAAAGGTCGGGACTGATGAGAAAAATGGCTTTGATAATGACTTTTTCTATTTAAAAAATTCTAAATTATACTCCGTTTACAGCAAGAGCATACCTGCCTCTGGGTATATATGGACAAGATCGTGGGGAGAGTAGTGCATAGCGCCCTCCAAGCGTTCTGTGGAACGACAATGAGACGGACAAATTTTCGCAAAAGTTGGGTATGCTCTTGCTGTAAACGGAATATAGAAATATTTAATAAAAATTTACGTGTTACAAAGAAATAAAGAATATTTAGCACTGTGTATAAAACACATGCCTAATAAGTCTTCTTTTCTATCGGCGAATATAATTAATATCAATGAATCTTGATTAAATATTATAATATTATAAATGTACTTATACTTCTTCTCTATATATAATAATGAACATTTTATAGTGCAGCATATAATTTTATAAAAAGATTTTTTTTCTATTATCATTATTGCTGATATTTATACACTATTCGTTTAGTAATTTTTTTTTTATTAGTTTGATAATATTTTTCCACAATGGTAGTCATCGATATCAGCAATTAAGTGAGAATTATTATAGTACTTAATATTTTTAAATTCAAAGTTTTAATAATCAAACGAATTATTAATATATTAATGACAATAAAAATAATTATAAATACATTATTATTATGCGGTAAGCGTATTTTAACTATGTATATGTACTTGTAAATATAACGTGTTACTTTTCTTAAATATAAATTTATAAGGATAAAAGTTCTTGATTCAAAATAGAACCAACGAACAGCTCGTGGAAAAAGATGTTACAGCGATCTTTTCAGGACATTGATATCCCAGAGCGACAAAAAGCGTTCGATTTGTAGGTTGTGCCTCTGCGTGTATTTATGAGGCAGTCTGTCTAACTTAATACGCAACCATTAATACCATCTCCCTCCTTTTCTACTCAATCATTTCTTGTTCCTTTAAAATTTCTTTTTAACATTTTAAATCCGATGTTTGGCCATAACATGAGATTAATAAGAAAGTTAATCAAATTATTTTACATATTTTCTCTGAGTTTTATATATTAACGTTCTAACGCATTATACCTATATACGTCGTATTTCTTTTTATTATTTTTACCAACTTTGCAGTTATTATATAGTATGAATAAACGTTCATGTTTTGTAAGAATTTGACAATTTACAATAACATTTTGGTAAATATAAAAATAATTAGAATGCAACGTCACAAACATTCCCATTTTTTCATTGCACAACGTCACATGTGGTAATGATAACGTCCACATTACAATAATATCGTTAATTGTGTGCTTCCCAGTTTAAAAACTTACAAACAGCGCAGCTACCTGATGTATATGACAAATAAAAAATGCATTTATAGGTGTACATACAAAATATACATACAAAATTTATGAACAAATAATTTATAAGTAATAAAATGAGAGTAATCACATGATTTTATGTTTATTATTTTTTTTAACATTACAATTTAATTTTTATGTTGATTATTTAATATATGTATAGTATTATTAAATAATTAGTATTTTATTAACAAGTGTATGTTAATAAATGTATCAATTAAAAATCAACTGTATTGATTAAGAAAAAACAATTATGGTTCTTATAACTAATTTAATATTATATAATTCAACATCTTATTTTTAAATACACACGTTTAATATTTCAGATATATCAATCACTTCTATAGATAGAAACTGAGTTCCGATTTACAATACACAAATATCTGTTATAAATACGATACTTTTGAAAGAAATTACATAATCCAAAAACTAATAGTAAAATCTTAATATACAGTGCCAGCAATGATACAATTAAATTGTTTAATAAAATAAATCTGAGTCATTAAATTCAAGTCGTATCTTTTATTTTTTCACCGTAGTATAAATAAATGTACATTACCGATCAAAAGTTTGAACGCACCTGTATAAAATGACTCTGCGCACTCCTTTCTTTAATTTGAATAATTCTAGCAATTTGGCGATTAGAGTAGCCTTGCTTATGCAAAATGATAACTTGCGGTCTTTATTCACAACTGATTTGGATTCTTAGAGACATTCTCAATATCAGAATTTGTGCATGAAATTATAATAAAAATTATATTTTAATATTAGATATTTGTATAGCATATTTTTCATAGCCTTGAGTTGTTTATGTTATCGCTAGTGTCTATATGTATGTTGTATTATGTCTATATGTTACGAAAGGTATAATCGAGGGCCGATATACTGTTTTGCAACATTTGCGTAACTTTTCAACTCATCGTCTATATTTGTACTAAATGGCCAGTTTTGCGATAAGTTCTTGCTTAATGTTTTACGAATAATATAAACATAAAAAACAGTGGTGCAAACCAGTGCTTTTTATATTTATAATACTCGGTACACTATTCTCAAACATTATATTTTAGACATTGTTAAGCATATATATAACTATATCACTCCCGTTACGTCAAACTCGCTTTTATTAAAAGAATAAGGAAAATTGAGTAGTTCGTCCAAACTTTTGACCGGTACTGTATATATTACAAATAAAATTGTTTACCGACAATCGACAAATAGTCAGTAATTTAGCGTTGCCCAATAGCATTTACAGTATTTGGTCACTATAATAATTAAAGTTGCATAGGTGGGGCTTGAAAATTATTGTATAGCATATAAAAGAAAAGCAATCGGACTATGTTACTGCATTCGCTTTTGCTGTCGTATGACTATAGGTGAAGAGGTACTTGCTGTAATTTGATTTAATATCCATCATGTGTCGATTGTTAGTCGCTTTCACGTCGACGCTTCTCGTTCTCACAATAATTGAATCGGTGGGAGCGGGCGCTTACCATCCTTATTATATTGATGAGTATATGACGGTACCGAATAACGAACACTTTTCTAACTAGTAAAAAGTTGCATTAATTTATTCAGATTAGTTCGTATAGATCTGCATTATAAATTTATATTTTTATCCTGTATATTATATGTATGTATATTTAGACCAACAGCAATTTCAACAAGTATACCTCGGATCAAATCACCTTTTTTAACGTTGTTTACGATTACGCCAGCGTGATGCATTATTCAGCGTACGCGTTTGCAATAAATCCCAACCAAAAAACCATTATTAC
>NW_012052801.1:0-933 GCF_000956235.1 Wasmannia auropunctata | reverse complement strand
ACGAACAAACTAGAGAAGACCGAGATGGTTGGGTGGACATCAATTGGAATAATATTCCTAAAAGTATGTGTTTGTAAGCTATAAATGTTCAAATAAGAATTAATTTGATTTTTAATTGAAATTGAAATGTTGAATTGATGAGTACTTTGTTTCTTCACTTAATAATATCTAAGATACCAAATAATTTTGAAATTAATATATTAAAATAACGTGTGCATCTTTTAAGACAATTATCCTCTATCTATCTACTATCTACATTTTGACTTTAGAGAATCTCAAACAATTTCTTTTTAACTTAAGAATTAATAATGTCATAACATTGATACAATTTATTATGTCCAAATAACACTTTTTTAACAAGTAATAGTTTCTTAATATCAAATATGACTGAGATTATTTCGTAGATCTGCATTATAAACTTCAAACTTTATCGTGTATATTTATTATACGTACATTTAGATAACCAGCATAATTTCGTAAAGGCTAATCCAGGGCAAACTACAGCTTATGGTATCGGTTATGATTACGGCAGTGTGATGCATTATTCAGCGTACGCGTTTGCCATAGACCCCAACCAAAAAACTATTATTACTAAGGTAAGTAATCATTATTTTTATAAATGTTTTATACATTGGTTGATTTCTTTGTTAGAACAGTTTAATTTCTGGATGGAGATAGATTCACCTTGAAATAAAAAATAGTAATTGCTATACAAATTTGCAAAATATACGTGCTGCATCAAATTATACATATCTATGTATCTATGTTTTAAGCATATGTATATAAGAATAATTTTTATATTGACACTGAGATAATTTTTAAATATTTCAGAATCCAGCAAATGCAAATATCGGTCAGAGAGATGGCTTTAGCTCCTCAGACATTGCAAAAATCAAGAAAATGTACGGATGCCAATAATTTGATTGTAATTGA
>NW_012052800.1:0-1020 GCF_000956235.1 Wasmannia auropunctata | reverse complement strand
TAGCTGAAGAGGTAACTTGCTGTAATTTGATTTCATATCCATCATGTGTCGATTGTTAGTCACTTTCACGTCGACGCTTCTCATCCTCACAATATTTGAATCGGTGGGGGCGAGCCCTTACTCAAGGGATATTGAGGAGAATTACAAGACGGAACCAGATTACGAAACAGGAGTCAAGATAGCGGAATGGACCAAGGAAATGAACGTAAACCCTGAAGAATTGGGTAACTACTTCGAGGGAGATATCATGATTTCAAACAGCACCACAAGAAACGGTGATACTAAAGCAAAGCGTTGGTCTAATCGACAGATTCCGTACGTAATTACTGGCAGTTACAGTAAGTATCTTTGAGAATAAAAATTGAGACATTTTGTACTGTACCATATCTTTCGAAATTATTGAATAAAAATTCAGTAGTTTAAAATTATTTCATTATAATTAAATTGTCATTGTAAAAGTAATAAATGTTTCTCATGTATCTAGTTAATTAAAAGAAACATCAAATCATATTAGACACAGTAGTAATATCGATAATATCAGAATCAATTTTATACAATATATATTCAAACTTTTTCGAGTATAATTTTATATAAATAATAAAAGAAGAAAAATTTGTAATATTTATAACTTTTACATTGCAGCTCAGAATGAAAGAAACAATATAAATAATGCGATAAACCAAATTAATACTAAAACATGTGTACGACTTGTACAAAGGACAAACCAAAAGGATTATATTAATATTAAAAGCGAAAATTCTGGATGTTGGAGCTGGATTGGCATGCGTGGTGGTGAACAACAGGTGAACTTGCAGAGTAATGGTTGTGCATATTCTGTAGGAACTCCCGTGCATGAAATCACTCACGCTATGGGTTTCTGGCACGAACAAACTAGAGAAGACCGAGATGGTTACGTAGACATCAATTGGAATAATATTCCTAAAAGTATGTGTTTGTAAGCTATAAATGTTCAAATAAGAATTAATTTGATTTTTAATTGAAATTGAAATGTTGAATTGA
>NW_012052799.1:0-431 GCF_000956235.1 Wasmannia auropunctata | reverse complement strand
TACAACTCACAAAATCTCGGCCTATTTTACTTTTATATTGAAAAGTGAGCGGTTGGAGAATTTTACCGCGGCAGGGTGGCAGTTGGGGGGTTAGAGAAATCAGGAAGGACACGGGAGATATCTGGGGAAGACTCACAGTCAAGGCAAATTCACTTAACACTGCTTTTATTCGACAGTAACCGAGGCCATGCCACGAGGCATGGCGTACAATATCTTTCACGTTCGACTTCCGACAAGAGACTCCGCTGCCGTCTTCCCGTAGCGACGGCATCCACGCGCTCGCTTTCGAGCGCCAATCAGCGTAGCCGTTCGGCACCGCCAATCGCTGAGCGGTCGCGGGGTCAGGCTAGGTGGCGCGGAACAGACGCGCCATCTGTTACCAACTTAAGACTAGAATCCCCTAGCGGGAAAGATCACTAGCCAGACTTAGA
>NW_012052798.1:0-470 GCF_000956235.1 Wasmannia auropunctata | reverse complement strand
TATACTGGTAAAAAAGCTAATTTAATATTTAATGACAAAATTACAGTGCGAAATTTTAATCTCAACATGAGACTGAAAAATTATATTTTGTAAATATATATCTTTCCATTTAAAAGGTACGTGATGAAAATCCATATTTGGTACTCGGTAATGTTGTTATCGCTCGTAAAATGGGATTCCCAGAAGTTATTTTGCCGGGTGACGTACGCAATGATTTGTACCTAACTTTAATTAGCGGTGAATTCAGCAAAGATTCGAAATTTACGGACAAAAATGTAGAAGTAACGGTTAGTAAAAATATAAATTTTTCAAAATTGTATTTTACTTTTATATTTATATATATAAAGTAAAATACAACTCACAAAATCTCGGCCTATTTTACTTTTATATTGAAAAGTGAGCGGTTGGAGAATTTTACCGCGGCAGGGTGGCAGTTGGGGGGTTAGAGAAATCAGGAAGGACACGGGAGA
>NW_012052797.1:0-588 GCF_000956235.1 Wasmannia auropunctata | reverse complement strand
TATTTCTTTTTGGTGCGGACGAACTTATTGCAGCGAACATCTTAAATTCGCAAAGGAAGTTATTAAAAATGTGACATTATATTTCCAATCTGAATTAAACGTAACGGTTATTAGTTATTGAGGTTATTAGTTATTGAAACGTGTATTTCCAATAATAAGGTACGTGCAATGTATTACGTTGAATATCACAAATTTGCTTTTTTTTAATTAAAAATTGTAACTTCAACATGAGCATGCGAGAAATGTGAATACAATCTGGATGTGCTAATAAATGTACAAAAGTTTAATATGCAATTGATTTTCCTTCCGTAATTCTCCGCATTTATGGATTTGTATACTGATAAAAAAGCAAATTTAATATTTAATGACAAAATTACATTTTGAAATTTTAATCTCAACATGAGACTGAAAAATTATATTTTGTAAATATATATTTTTTCATTTAAAAGGTACGTGATGAAAATCCATATTTGGTACTCGGTAATGTTGTTATCGCTCGTAAAATGGGATTCCCAGAAGTTATTTTGTCGGGTGACGTTACGCAATGATTTGTACCTAACTTTAATTAACGGTGAATTCAGCAAAGAT
>NW_012052796.1:0-376 GCF_000956235.1 Wasmannia auropunctata | reverse complement strand
GTACTGAGGTTATTGTATGTATTGAGGTTATTTATTTAATGTTGTGTCATTATTTATTTAGTGCTGTGGTAATCACATCAGCGCTTTGTGTAGTGTCTGGTGACTCTTTTTCGCGACACTTATTAGTCGCTGATTTCTCTGACAAGCGCTTGCCATCGCCAAGATTATCTATTCCAGATTGTGAGGGGTTAATATTCATAGTAATACTATAGTGTATAATAATCACAGTGTAATAGTGTAATTGTACTACAATTTCTATTTTTAGGCTTATATGGATGTCAGATAAGTTTCTATATAAGTTTTATTACATGGATGCAATCCTGATTTAGATTTTAATTATTCTACAATGATGAATTTACACGATGTATGTAAAATA
>NW_012052795.1:0-1463 GCF_000956235.1 Wasmannia auropunctata | reverse complement strand
TGTTGAGAAATAACAATTTAGGATGTCAAGTCCGTTCGTATGTGCCTGTGTATGATTGGATGAGAGATGAGCGTGGAGCGCACTCTGTCGTCGGATGATGTGTGAAGTCGGTCGCGTCTCTTCTTGTATGTTAATGGTCGTCTCGTTCGCGTTGCGCGAGTCTCGTCGTCGTGTCGAGTCGGGACAGTTCTCTGTAATTAGCCGTTCTCTGTTTAAGTTCTTCAGTTTCAGTTATCTTAATAAATTCATTGTTAAGTTCCCTCTTCATGCAGATACGAAAAACTTTACAATTATAAATTATGTTTATGTGCAGTATTTATAAATATGATTGCGCTACCGTCTTCTTTTGAGTGAAAAACCTTTCGGACGAGTTTGTTGAACATGATAGAAATCGAATTATTGGGAAGATTATCTATTGTATTTTCGGATTGATCATCTAAGGTTATTACTTCTATGGCGAAAGCTTTTCTTCCAAATGAATGGTCTGAGTTAAGTCGATAAATTCGATTAATTTAGATTGTTGTGGTATTCGGGGTTGGTGTTTTCTGAGCAATTCGGGATTGATAAAATGCCCGGTTTGTATGGATATAATGCGAGGGCGTAAGGAGAGTGGCGGAGATGGTAAAGGGGAATCCGCTTCGAGGAAGGTTTCCGGATCTTCGGATCGTGAGACTGCTCGAGCCTTTTCTAATCTTCGGCGTTTCCTCCGATTCCAGCGGTTTCGCGATAAATGAATAGCGGCTCGCGACTTCCGACGGTTCGGCGAGGCTACGGCGAGTGGGTTCACTAATTGTTTATTTGTTCAAATGGGGGTTGTTTCGTAAATTAATGAGTTGGACTCGTGGGTGCACAAAGGTAAAATTGTCATCCAAAGAAAAATATCAATTTGCGAGAGTTATAAGTTTAAAGTAGTTGAATCGAGTGAATTAAGGCTGGCGATCGAGTTTCGTGGCTGATGTGACAGCTGGTGTCAGGTGTGATGAGTGACAGTTCGCGTAAAATGTGGGGTTAATGGTTAGTTTAGTTAGTGGTGTGCGCGAGATTAGTGACGATTTTTGCGTCGATTTTTTTATAAGTATTTACGCAATTTTATATTTTTGTGCGATTTGTGCGAAGGTATCGTGAATGTGATTATGACGATAAAGTTGCAAAGGTAATCTATTTAATCTATTTACGTTTGCATAGAGATTGTGTATGATTACAATATACTTATATATAGTAATCTTTGTTCATGATATTTATCGATTTTTTTTACGATGGTTATTCGTTCTCTTGCTGCGCTAACTTCGTGAGCGGTTGTCATCGCGGAAATTTTGTACTGAGGTTATTGTATGTACTGAGGTTATTTATTTAATGTTGTGTCATTATTTATTTAGTGCTGTGGTAATCACATCAGCGCTTTGTGTAGTGTCTGGTGACTTTTTTTCGCGACACTGATTAGTCGCTGATTTCTCTGACAAGCG
>NW_012052794.1:0-526 GCF_000956235.1 Wasmannia auropunctata | reverse complement strand
ATTGGTCGCTCATTTCCATCGAATGTGTGCGATAGGAGAATTAATAATTCAGATTGGTAACCGCATACTTCTCTGGTTTAGATGGTTTTCGATGAAATACGTTATCTCGGTCATTTTCTCTTCAAGCACAAATGTTCCTTTTGCGGCATAGAATGAGATATCTTAAATCTCTTAATTTAATATATATTTCAGGCAAAATATTATGTTAAAAGATATCAAATTGATACATAATTCTTAAAAAATTTAGATAATATTAAAATTTTGTTTTTTATTTTCTACACTGAGAGAAAAGATATACTACAGTTTTAACAAAAACAGAGAATTTATTCACAAAAGTCAAGTTTTATTCTAAAATTTTGTTAAAATAGCAAAATATATAATTAAATAAGCAAAATTTGGTATAATTTTTTGATTTTAACAACACAATTTTATTTGGTTACTCACATTTTGTACACAGTAATATAAAATTTGGTTGCAATTACAAAATAAGTTAGTAAGTTAGTAACTTTTAGTAAGTTCAACAAAA
>NW_012052793.1:0-345 GCF_000956235.1 Wasmannia auropunctata | reverse complement strand
CTACTCATATCATACTAACTATATAAGAATTGACCAATCGTAGTCGAATACTTTTTTTACATTCAACTGTGATTGATCAATTCTTACAATTTACGGCTTACGATCTGACATACGTATTGTATAGACACAAGGGCGTCCGCAGGATTTTTTCTAGAGGGGGGCATAATCTAAATTTTTAATACGAACTGCCGCGAGGAGCAAATGTCCAAACGTTGTGTACTTGTGTTGTATTTTAGCTCTCTCACATTTGACACACTTATTTATTATTTTAATTATTTGTAAAAATAAGAAAGCCAATTTTGAATTTTCTTATACTTGTTTGATTTCAGGGGGGGGCAAATGCCC
>NW_012052792.1:0-395 GCF_000956235.1 Wasmannia auropunctata | reverse complement strand
TCCGCGGCGGGCGGGCGTATCTCGCCGCGCGTTCAGATTCGACGAGCTTTATATATTAATATCTCGAAATCTATTGCGAAGATCGGAAAATGGTAGAGGACTTTTTTGTTCACACTACCTCCCCACAAGCGGTGTACCATTGAGTATGAGACACCCTGTATAATATGTATGTTATGTATAAAATATATAATATCGAAGACTGCTTTTTAAGTAAGTATCTTCAACATTTTTTTATATATAGAAATTAATGATTATCTTTATGGGGCTTTCTACAATAAGCCGTTAGTCACTACTCATATCATACTAACTATATAAGAATTGACCAATCGTAGTCGAATACTTTTTTTACATTCAACTGTGATTGATCAATTCTTACAATTTACGGCTTACGATCT
>NW_012052791.1:0-474 GCF_000956235.1 Wasmannia auropunctata | reverse complement strand
AAAAGGACGAGAAACAATTTTAATTGTTTCTTTGGCTTTATTAAATATTTTAAAATTTTAATATTTTTGTTTGTTCAAAAACACATTTTTTGTCGGTGAGCCGCGGCATTGATAAGCGTGCAGTTACCCCCACTGCGCGCCGCGCGCTAGGCGTCTTAGTGGTGTTAAATAAATTATCCCCACTACGCGCTATCCACTTGGTGCGCGGGGGTGGTGACCGTAGTCCGCGGCGGGCGGGCGTATCTCGCCGCGCGTTCAGATTCGACGAGCTTTATATATTAATATCTCGAAATCTATTGCGAAGATCGGAAAATGGTAGAGGACTTTTTTGTTCACACTACCTCCCCACAAGCGGTGTACCATTGAGTATGAGACACCCTGTATAATATGTATGTTATGTATAAAATATATAATATCGAAGACTGCTTTTTAAGTAAGTATCTTCAACATTTTTTTATATATAGAAATTAATGA
>NW_012052790.1:0-842 GCF_000956235.1 Wasmannia auropunctata | reverse complement strand
TTTAATTTATTTTTTTATCTGTTTGACTTAATATGTAGAAGTTGTAGGTGAAGAAGGTTCTGTGTCGAAACGTATTAATGTTTTTTTTTATAGAAACGTTTTAGTTAAGAATTTTTTTATTATTACAACCAAATTGTTCTAATTGCTAGTTCCTTGTCCTTTTTTTTAATTATTTTTTTTAATTTTTAATATTTTTGTTCTTTAAGAAATACATTTTTTTTGTCCATTAAAAGATTTTATTGGTAAAAAGGACGAGAAACAATTTTAATTGCTCATTTGGATTTTTTAAAATTATTTTTAAATTTTCAATATTTCTGTTCTTTAAGAAACATATTTTTTATCCATTAAAAGATTTTATTGGTAAAAAGGACGAGAAACAATTTTAATTGCTCATTTGGCTCTTTTTTAATATTTTTTAAATTTTCAATATTTTTCTTAAAGAAACACATTTTTTTTGTCTATTAAAAGATTTTATTGGTAAAAAGGACGAGAAACAATTTTAATTGCTCTTTTGACCTCTTTTTAAATATTTTTAAAATTTTTAATATTTTTGTTTGTTTAAAAACACATTTTTTTCGTCCATTAAAAGATTTTATTGGTAAAAAAGACGAGAAACAATTTTAATTGCTCATTTGGCTTTTTTTAAATACTTTTTAAATTTTCAATCTTTTTTTTCTTAAAGAAACACATTTTTTTGTCTATTAAAAGATTTTATTGGTAAAAAGGACGAGAAACAATTTTAATTGCTCATTTGGCTTTTTTTAAAATACTTTTTAAATTTTCAATATTTTTGTTCTTAAAGAAACACATTTCTTTGTCCATTAAAAGATTTTATTGGTAAA
>NW_012052789.1:0-344 GCF_000956235.1 Wasmannia auropunctata | reverse complement strand
TGTATACTGATTTTTTTAACAAATCAGCTACCTGGCCTCCTCGAGCTTGTGCCCCTCCATGTGCGAACACGCTTTATTTATCAGCACGATGGAGCTCCTGCGCACTTTCGTCGACAAGTTCGCGACTTTTTAAACAAAGAATATCCAGAGAGGTGGATTGGTCGAGGTGGCCCTATTGTCTGGCCACCACGGTCGCCAGATCTAAATGTAATAGACTTTTTTTTATGGGGCTATGTAAAAGATTTTGTTGAGCCCTGGCGTCACGGTACAGTAGATCAAGTACGTAATGCTATTACTGATGCCTTCGAGAGTATTACGCCAGAAATGGCATACTCTGCAACGCG
>NW_012052788.1:0-622 GCF_000956235.1 Wasmannia auropunctata | reverse complement strand
TCGCGCTTCATCGTGTGTTTTCCATATAGCGTACAATTTTGGAACAATGAGATTTACCTCGCAGGAATACTGCGATATGATAATTGCGTACGGCCGAGCGGGAGAAAATGCAAGAGCCGCGGCGCGAATTTACGCGGAGAGATTTCCTAGGCGTGAGCGATACCCTACAGCACGTCAAATTGTTCGCGCTGTAGAGCGATTACGCGAAACGGGATGTTTCGCACATATTAATCGCGAAATTGCAGTGCGTCGTCGCGTCCGCGTTGATGAGGAAATTCTTCGGGCAGTTGAAACAGACCCTGGAATAAGTGCTCGTCGTTTGGCACGCCGTTTAAATGTATCAAGATGCGCGGTGCATCGCACTTTACGTTTAAATGGATTGCGCCCGTACCATTATCAACGTGTGCAACAGCAATCAGTAGGAGACGAACAAACAACGCATTTATTTTTGTGAAGGTATTGTCATAATCAATTTTTTTGATATTTGCCATACTTTTTAGTATATAATAACTGTCAATAAAATGTGCACAGGCTTCCTCGCGCAATGTCGGCGGAATGCATTGTTTCCCGACTTAATTTTATGGACTGACGAAGCTACGTTTACACCGAATGGCGCGTTTAA
>NW_012052787.1:0-334 GCF_000956235.1 Wasmannia auropunctata | reverse complement strand
GTTTTTTAAAGAACAGAAATATTGAAAATTTAAAAATAATTAAAAAAAAGGACAAGGAACTAGCAATTAAAACAATTTGGTTGTAATAATAAAAAATTCTTAACTAAAACGTTTCTATAAAAAAACATTAATACGTTTCGACACAAAACCTTCTTCACCTACAACTTTTACATATTAAGTCAAACAGATAAAAAATAAATTAAAAATAACAATTATCATAAATTATAAAATAGTGAGAGGCTGCGTATTATAATAAATTCTTCTAAGAACGTAATGTATTTCTTATATGTGTACGCGCGCATGTGTGCGAGCGTGCATAGAAAGAAGGGTTTTA
>NW_012052786.1:0-629 GCF_000956235.1 Wasmannia auropunctata | reverse complement strand
TCAGACGTGTGCTCTTCCGATCTAATTTAAAAAGTATTTTAAAAAAAGCCAAATGAGCAATTAAAATTGTTTCCCGTCTTTTTTACCAATAAAATCTTTTAATAGACAAAAAAATGTGTTTCTTTAAGAAAAAAAATATTGATAATTTAAAAAGTATTTAAAAAAAAGCCAAATGAGCAATTAAAATTGTTTCTCGTTTTTTTTACCAATAAAATCTTATAATGGACAAAAAAAATGTGTTTCTTTAAGAAGAAAAATATTGAAAATTTAAAAAGTATTTAAGAAAAAGTCAAATGAGCAATTAAAATTGTTTCTCGTCTTTTTTACCAATAAAATCTTTTAATGGACAAAAAAATGTGTTTTTTAAAGAACAGAAATATTGAAAATTTAAAAAATAATTAAAAAAAAGGACAAGGAACTAGCAATTAAAACAATTTGGTTGTAATAATAAAAAAATTCTTAACTAAAACGTTTCTATAAAAAAAACATTAATACGTTTCGACACAAAACCTTCTTCACCTACAACTTTTACATATTAAGTCAAACAGATAAAAAATAATTAAAAATAACAATTATCATAAATTATAAAATAGTGAGAGGCTGCGTATTATAATAAATTCTTCTAAGAA
>NW_012052785.1:0-840 GCF_000956235.1 Wasmannia auropunctata | reverse complement strand
GAGAGAGAGAGAGAGAGAGAGAATGATCGAATGCGCGCGTATGTACGCGGTACTCACCCGACACGTAACGCTCGCCCGCTCCGGCAATAATAATCGAGTTCGCTCGATTAATCACGCGTCTGCTTCGTGCTCGTGGCATCGAAGATCTGTTCAATTACCGTTACTTGACGAACCGATACGCTCGCGTTAATAATGAGAACGAGATTCGCGTTCTCGACGGATTATTACGAGAGTGCGCGCGCGGGCGCGATTTCAGTTTTTGCCCATGAAATTCAAATTGGACTTGATATCCCGTCACATGTGAAAATTTTTATTGGATTTTTTTTCGGTACGGGTGCGTGGGAATGGAGGTGTGAGAGTTTTGCGCGTGAAAGAGTGTATGCGTATGCATGAGTGGTGTGCGATGTAATACGTACGAAAGATTGAACGGCTAACGAAAGAGGGAGCAGAGAGAGAGAGAGAGAGAGAGAGAGAGAGAGAGAGAGAGAGATCGACGATGTTACAAGGAGGCACTTTTGATCGAGTATCCTCTCGAAAGCACTCCGTAGAGTCGTTGAAAGCTTCTACCAGCTCGTGTTGTGGATGTTGCAGGCACACCCGGTACATTACACACATACAGACAGACGCACATATCTATATATATAGGAACAATATATACTATTTCACAATGCATTGAATGCAACAGGATCTACTTCAGAGATCATACGCTCGGAAGAGTGCATCCGACTCCCTGTGAGAGAACCTGGAAAAGAATGGGAACGACGGATAGAAATACAGCCTCGAGAGAAGAAGGAGATTTGGACAAGTTCATATTTATTACTTAACTTATTTCCTTCTCGA
>NW_012052784.1:0-767 GCF_000956235.1 Wasmannia auropunctata | reverse complement strand
TTTGCAAAATATTATACTTTAATTAAAAATTCGCACATAAATGCAGTTTACAGTTTTCGTAAAGCATGAATCTTTAATTCAATTCGCGCACTCGTTGAGTATTATGCGACTTTTTTTTTACCGAGTTATTCAATACGAAAAGCAAAAATGGTCCTTTTTACTTCAATGTTGAGTAACTCTGTGAAAAAAAATCGCACAATGCTGATCGAGTGCGCAAATTAAAGATAAAGATTCACGCTTTCAAACGCTTTAAGTCAAATTTGTATGTGATTTTTATTTTACTCTATGAAACTACGCAAATTTAGTAAAAAATTTTTAGATGTTATGCATCTCCATTTGCATTCATGCAGCTTTGTAAAGAATCAGTAAGTCATTTAATGAATTATGGATTTCGAAAGTAGTAACTTTAAGCAGTGAAATGCTTTTTTGATCATTCAGTTATGATCATTTTTGACGAAGGTACACTCTCTTGAAATTTGCCTATTTTTAGCGATTAGAATTGGTAATCCCTTTATTTTGGCGTGGAGTTTATATACAAAAGATAAAGTATAAAAACATTACAAAACGATGCAAATTGAATTGTAAGCCATATATTTTTATATTTTTAGCATCAAGACCATTTATGTATTTTTAAGAAAATATTACAAATTTACAGAATACTTCGTAAATATTAATCTGTATATGTTCAATTCCATATTTAAATGTGCGTATGTTTTGAAAATTTACATTTGATTACGAAACAGTGTTCTTTACCTTTATAAATTAAT
>NW_012052783.1:0-554 GCF_000956235.1 Wasmannia auropunctata | reverse complement strand
TAAAGCTGCACGGATGCAAATGGAAATGCATTAAATCTAAAAATTTTTTACTAAATTTGCAAAGTTCTATGGAATGAAATAAAAATGGCATACCAATGCAACTTATAGGATTCGAAAGCGTGAATCTTTATTTTTAATTTGCACACTTGAACACCATACTGACCAAGTGCGCAAATTAAAGGAAAAATTCATGCTTTTGAACGCTGTAAATCGTATTTGTATGCGATTTTTATTTCACTCTATGGAACTTCGCAAAATTCGTAAAAAAAACTGTCAAATATCAAAATCTTCTCTAAACTTTGCAAAATATTATACTTTAAATTAAAAATCGCACATAAATGCAGTTTACAGTTTTCGAAAGCATGAATCTTTAACTTCAATTCGCGCACTCGTTGAGTATTATGCGACTTTTTTTTACCGAGTTATTCAATACGAAAGCAAAAATGGTCCTTTTTACTTCAATGTTGAGTAACTCTGTGAAAAAAAATCGCACAATGCTGATCGAGTGCGCAAATTAAAGATAAAGATTCACGCTTTCAAACGCTTTAAGTCAA
>NW_012052782.1:0-562 GCF_000956235.1 Wasmannia auropunctata | reverse complement strand
TATATAGAAGTTTCCAGGACAGTCCTGGAAACTTATGTACACATAAAAACTGTACATATCCAAATGTATACATTCCGCGCCAAAATTAAAGAATTAACTGATCTGATCGCTAAAAATAGGCAAATTTCAAGAAAGTATAACTTCGTCAAAAATGATCGTAACTGAATGATCAAGAATGCATTTCACAGCTTAAAGTCTCTACTTTCGAAATCCATTATTCGTTAAATGACTTACTGATTCTTTATAAAGCTGCACGGATGCAAATGGAGATGCATTAAATCTAAAAATTTTTTACTAAATTTGCAAAGTTCTATGGAATGAAATAAAAATGGCATACCAATGCAACTTATAGGATTCGAAAGCGTGAATCTTTATTTTTAATTTGCACACTTGAACACCATACTGACCAAGTGCGCAAATTAAAGGAAAAATTCATGCTTTTGAACGCTGTAAGTCGTATTTGTATGCGATTTTTATTTCACTCTATGGAACTGCGCAAAATTCATAAAAAAAAAACTGTCAAATATCAAAATCTTCTCTAAACTTTGCAAAATATTATACT
>NW_012052781.1:0-381 GCF_000956235.1 Wasmannia auropunctata | reverse complement strand
TCTTGCAATTATAGCGAGAATTATTTAGGTACGAAAAATTAGCTAAAACGGATAAGTGATTAGTATAAGCACTGCGATACCACATATGTTTTGTATTTAATCAATATAGATATATTATTTAATCAATAATAGAGATAGAAATTATATCTGAACTATTTGTCAAATTTAGCAAAAAAGTTTCTCTATGACGTTTAATCAATCCAGACTTCAATCATATTTGGTTATGAAACCTATATTTTCTTGCATATATTCTTAGAATATTGTTGCTATAAATTCTACGTATGACAGACAATTTTTTAGCAGATACAAAAAACAGCGATATAATTTAACGGTAATATTTAGAATTCTAGCTGGAACAGCGAAACATTTCCCTGAGTGAAT
>NW_012052780.1:0-537 GCF_000956235.1 Wasmannia auropunctata | reverse complement strand
CGAGCGTCATAATTAGAGCGGTACGCGGTAGAGATGACATAGATACGCGAGCGATGACAGCAAGGTGTTCATAAGTATACGAACAGCATACGTATATACACGCGCCAGAAATTAAGAGTATAGGTCACCAAAACACAAGTGTAAACATCACCGGCAGGTTAAATCATTTACTGATGGGAGGCCTTGGATAACAGGTGACAGCTTCCAGAATATTTCGAAAATTGAACGCAGAGAATTGCAGAGAAAAACGCCACAAGCAGACCAAGAGCGGCACCAACTTTACTAACACTAAAGAAAGCCCTTAATAGAATATCTGCAACAAAAGAGCCTCTAACGAAATCGACAGAAAAGAGATCAAAATACGGAGCAGCAAAGAAACACATCTGACAGAACCCATGTGTTCACAGAGAGAGAGAGAGAGAGAGAGAGAGAGAGAGTGCGCGGCGTGAAATTTAAATTTCTCCGATACCGGACACCGATAATCCCGTTGATTCGTCGAAACCGCCGGCAATTCATGCTGCACTTTTCCGGTAACGG
>NW_012052779.1:0-331 GCF_000956235.1 Wasmannia auropunctata | reverse complement strand
AAAAATGATCGTATCGAGATGATCAAAAAAGCATTTTACAGCTTGAAATCTCTACTTTCCAAATTGAAGCAAAAAGGACCATTTTTGCTTTAATGTTGAATAACTCGGTGAAAAAAAATCGTACAACGCTCAACAAAAAAGCAAATTAAAGGTAAAGATTCATTCTTTCGAAAGTAAACTGCATTTGCATGCGATTTTTAATTTGCGCCATGGAACTTGTCAAAGTACGTAAAAAATTTTGAGATTCGTCGGGTCTCCTTTTCTATCCGTGTAATTCCATGAAAGATCAGTAGGATCGTTTTCTAAAATACCGATTTGGAAAGTAGAGTTT
>NW_012052778.1:0-601 GCF_000956235.1 Wasmannia auropunctata | reverse complement strand
CGTTGTACGTTTTTTTTTCACCGAGTTATTCAACATTAAAGCAAAAATGGTCCTTTTTACTTCAATGTTGAATAACTCGGTGAAAAAAAAATCGTAAAACGCTCAACAAAAAAGCAAATTAAAGAGAAAGATTTATTCTTTCGAAAGCTGTAAACCCTGTTTATGTGCGATTTTTATTCCACGCCATGGAACTTGTCAAAGTTTGTACAAAATTTTGAGATTCGTCGGGTCTCCCTTTCTATCCATGTAATTCCATAAAAAAATCAATAGGATCGTTTTCTAAAGTGTCGATCCGAAAAGTAAAGATTTTAAGTTGTAAAATGCTTTTTTGAACATCTCGATATGATCATTTTTGACGAAGTTACACTCATTTGAAGCTTGTCTATTTAAAAATTACAGAATACATATGCCAAAAATAAAAGATCATCTTACTTTACCATCCAAAAGTAGGCAAAATTCAAGAGTGTTGCTTCGTCAAAAATGATCGTATCAAGATGATCAAAAAAGCATTTTACAGCTTGAAATCTCTACTTTCCAAATTGAAGCAAAAAGGACCATTTTTGCTTTAATGTTGAATAACTTGGTGAAAAAAATCGTACAA
>NW_012052777.1:0-805 GCF_000956235.1 Wasmannia auropunctata | reverse complement strand
TTCCCTTTAAACGCTTATACGCTTATATAGCGCTCACGCTTTCGGGTGCGTTCCGATATTCACTAAGTACTGGCGCTATGACGTAATTTAGTAGAGCTTTAAGAACGTTCCGTTATTACTGAGGCTAATTTTTCCGTACATTGCGCTGCAATAACGGAACGGTATGTACTTATAGTACTGGCGCGAATATTGGAACGCAGCCATCTATCAGCAACTTTAGTGTTCTTTATCAGCAAGAATAGAAATTATTTCATAATTCCATACTTCCATACTTCTTTCCATTCTTTCTATCAAGCAAAGAACAGACTTCCCATAAGTATATTATTACTTGTTGCATTTTGCATAATATTTGTTTACTACGTGGTGATACACTTCTCAACAAAATTAAAGCATCACTTACTCTACCCTCCAAAAATAGGCAAAATTCAAGAGAGTATAACTTCGTCAAAAATGATTGTATCGAGATGTTCAAAAAAGCATTTTACAGCTTGAAATCTCTACTTTCCAAATCGGTACTTTAGAAAACGATCCTACTGATCTTTCATGGAATTACACGGATAGAAAAGGAGACTCGACGAATCTCAAAATTTTTTACGAACTTTGACAAGTTCCATGGCGCGAATTAAAAATCGCATGCAAATGCAGTTTACAGATTTCGAAAGAGTGAATCTTTACCTTTAATTTGCTTTTTTGTTGAGCGTTGTACGTTTTTTTTTCACCGAGTTGTTCAATATTAAAGCAAAAATGGTCCTTTTTACTTCAATGTTGAATAACTCGGTGAAAAAAAATCGTAAAACGCTCAACA
>NW_012052776.1:0-366 GCF_000956235.1 Wasmannia auropunctata | reverse complement strand
ATCTTTTCACAAGGTTATATACTATATAGCGCAATACTTTTATCTAAATCGCATAAAGATTATGTAGTTGTCCATACAAATTTTAGTTAGGTGCATTCCGACAACACAACGGCCACCGTTCCCTTTAAACGCTTATACGCTTATATAGCGCTCACGCTTTCGGGTGCGTTCCGATATTCACTAAGTACTGGCGCTATGACGTAATTTAGTAGAGCTTTAAGAACGTTCCGTTATTACTGAGGCTAATTTTTCCGTACATTGCGCTGCAATAACGGAACGGTATGTACTTATAGTACTGGCGCGAATATTGGAACGCAGCCATCTATCAGCAACTTTAGTGTTCTTTATCAGCAAGAATAGAAATTA
>NW_012052775.1:0-350 GCF_000956235.1 Wasmannia auropunctata | reverse complement strand
TCGTTCATATAAATAAAGTTAATAAAATACGTTCGAAGCAAAAGTATAATAGAATATCCGACGTAACAAAAGATAATCGTATGTTTAAAATTCAATTAGAAAGTAGAATCTCTTTTAATCTATATATTGATCGCAAAACAAAAAATTAAGTAAGTTACATAAAGTGAGCTACACTTCATTTATTGATATCTACTAGGGTAACTGTCCCTATTAGTGTGCCCTGAACCTATTAGTGTGCTTTTATATTTAAATAAGTCATAAAAATAAACTGGTACAAATATATAGACAAAGTATTTTTTTTTATTAAGTTAAAGTATTAACTTTATAGAAAAAAATACTTTGTCTATTTA
>NW_012052774.1:14789-20130 GCF_000956235.1 Wasmannia auropunctata | reverse complement strand
TGCAGAATAAAGTAGTCTAATTTTTAATTGTTTATATCTTAATTAATTTTGCAATAAAAAAATCCTTTGGCACAAAATTCTATCTCCCAGAGTACTATCTATGTGCAAAATTAAAGAATTTCTGAGAGATGACTGATCCGCTTCACGTGAATATATATATATATATGCGAGTTTTGACAATTTAATTGGCCAACATTAAAGGTTTCAAATTTAAAAGATATTATAGTCTCTAGTTTTAGTATTAAAATTTTTCTAAACTTCTAAATGATCTTAGAAATTTACTATTAACAGGTGATATGGAATATCCTACATGAAAAATATTTTTGGACTTATATGTGCTAATCTACTTGCAGGCACCTTCGTCGACCGTGCATCGATTAATCTTATCCTGTTACCAATACTTCTGGCTATTTTCATTCTGTTTCATTAATAATATAATCGATAGGTAAGTTTAAACTGATGTTGGACTCGACTGGTGCTTCCATGATTTTAAGGAAAAATTGATCTTAAATTACAGCTGGTTTTCTTTTTTCTTTTTTCCAAAATTATCTCTAAAATATTTTATAATATATATTACATTATAAAACATTTATTTATGTTTATTGATCTTACATTGTTGAAAAATAGAAATTATGTATTATAAATGTTTATTTTGACAGTTTAAAAAAAATAGTATAAATAATTTTGTAATCTTATTTATGGATCTTATTTAAAGATATTCACGGATATAAAATAATTCATAACTTTAAAAAGATTAAAAAAATATGAATGCAAAGACAAAAAACAGGGTATGCGATTATATTTAAAAAATATAATTACGGAATAAATATAAAGGATTTGGTTAAATCAATATTCTTTAATAGATAATTTATACATGAGTGATAACAAAAATATTATATTCTTTATAAATGTACATAGAACATTTTATTACATGTCTTTTCTGTCGCATTCATATATTCAAGAAAATGAAGTTAAGATGAAGTAAAATAAATTAAGACAGGTTGATTAATTTAATTTACTTAATACAGAACTATAGTTAATGTAAACAATTCATTGTTGGCCTAATTAAAAATTTTACATTTTTTATCATATAACAAGAAAAAAGATCTGATGTAAAATATGTAAAATATAAAAAATATAATAAATTACTATATTGTTTGGTGACTGTTTTATATTTACTTTAAAAAGGAAAACTCTTTAAAAAAATATACCAAATGTCCCATGAAAATGTGTTGAAACTAATCAGCTATCATTTTCGAATGTATTTAGTTATTGAAAAAACAAAAATTGCATTGAAAAAAAGAAAGTCTACAGTTTTTAATGGGTACAAATAAAATTAAATAAAATATTTATATGTCAGTTTATTTTATTAATAAAAAATATGCTAATAATGAAGTAAACGCTAATGATAAATATTTTCAAAGTGCGCACCATTTGAATGTGTACAAAACTCAATTCTTTTACGAAAACTAGTAAAAACTTTTTCTAATATGTCGTCTTTAATGTTGCTGATGACCTTTTTAATAACTGCTACTAAATCTGGCATTGTTTCTGGATTTCTGACATAACAATTGTCTTTAATTTACCCCCAAAGAAAAAAGTCACATGGAAACATTTAAATCCGATGAATACGGTGGCCATTTTAGATCCATTAACCGTAAGATCGGTAAGACCCTTTTTGAAACCATGGAGAAAAGAACCAATCGTTCAGTTTCAACACATTCCCATGGGACACCCTGTATATTAACAAATGTAATGACTGTCTATGTATGTGATATACGCAACCATTTATATATTTTATATTAAAATATTATTAAAACACTATTTGAATATAAAATAAGAATGAGATAATAGAAAAATCTAATATAAAATATAAAAAATATAAAAAAAAATAAATTATTTCTAATATAAAATATATATAAATTTTTTCTTAATTAACATATTTTTTGTATTTTATATTAGCAAATACAAAAGAATGAAATGTATATAACATTTGTAACAATTAATTGACGATTGTATATAATATTTTACAAAAAAACAATTTTATTGTATAGAACATAATTAAAAATTCTGTAGTTCTGTAAGTCATATTTTTACAAATTGTATAAATAATGCTAAATTGTGTGATTATACATACATACATATAACTAATTAATATTGTAAAAATAATAAATAATAAAATGACAAATATCCTTTATATTTATTTATTAATTAAAAAAAATCAGCTTAAAAAAAGTCTGTCTTGAAAAATAAAAAAGTCAATTTTTTCTTGCACAATTTTAAAGTTTGAAGTTTTAAAAGTATGTACGAGTATATTTCTATATTGCAAGAAAAATATGCAAGATAAACCAAAATTCTATAAGATTTTAATCAAAATTCTCAAAAAAATTCTCAAACTAACAAAATTACAAGACATTAAAAAATTCAGTACGCAATTTAAAAAGTAAAATGCGCACTGCACATTTTGCAAACAAATATATAAAAAAGCAAGTCCGTTTTTTCTACTGCAGAAATTAAAAAATTTTTGTTTTACTATTTTGTTGTAATTATTGTTTATAACACAATATGTACTGTACATCATATTACTCTAAAATTTAATCAAACAAAAATTTATTTTTGATATAAAAAATTGCAGCTTATTTGACTACATTTTTGATAATGGATCAATTCAAAGAATTATGGAAATAAAAGGCATCACAATTGGATTATAAGCTAAAGCTTTTCAATCAAAGTGATAAAATGAGCATATAATATTGAATAAAAATGCTGAGCAAATATGGATTAATACAAAAGAAACCAGAGCAACTATTGAATTAAAGCAATCGATTTAAAAGGAATATTTCATAGAAACAAGAATTAATTTATAGTCCTGATATAGCAGAACAACAGTACATAACTAGTGAAATTAGGATATCTATCCATCGGGATGGATAACTATCAATCTATCCCGCATATGTCCATCTTAAATTTGTTTTTATATTAAAAGATTAATAAACGTTGTCATCTTCATTTTAATTTGCTCGTTAGTTTGACTTAATTTCACTAAATTTTTTATTATTATTACAAGGATGAGCTTCTCTTTTATATTGTTAGTATATATAACTAATTATTATATAGAAAATAATTCAAAATTTTTAACATGTTTATCTTGAAATTATTTTTTCAACCGACAGAAGTGATAACTCAAGCCTTAAAAAATTTACATTTAAATAATATATATTGTATTTACAAAGATCTTTGGATATTAGAATGAATTTGAAAGGAATCAGGCTGCCAAGAATAAATAAAAAATATTGAAGTAATGCCAATGTGAGCCGATACGAATGTTGGTATGTATAATAATTTTTATTGTTACAATTTCCACAGCCCTACACAAACTGCGCATCGCAATTTTTGTCTTTTAAAACACAGTTCTTACATGAAACCGGAATCCACAAATTAAAATAACGAGTAATTTAACATCTTTGATGCTTGACAAGCATCTATAAGAATCCCTCTTCCCCTAAACCTGTAAAGAATTTATCGCGAAAAATATCACCTCAGCCAGGACTCGAACCTGGATTTTCCTACTTGTCGAGCAGACGTCCGATCAATCGATTACCGAAGTGACGATATTCTTCGCAATAACTAATATACATATATATAACATTCCTATAAATGCTAGAATAAGATTGTATGATAGTGTACTTTTTCTTTCTCTTTTTAATTAAAGATTAAATATTTTATAAGTGATTCCAGCCTTCATGTAATGAACTGTGTTTCAATACCGATGAATATGCGGCGCGCAGTTTGCGTGTGGTTAGATATTGTAAAAATTATTACACACCAACATCCGTGTTAGCTCCCATAGGCCTTTACTTCACTGACTGATTGTGAGTTTGGTTAAATATTTTATTTTTGATAGAGGAAAGTCGCCAATACCAACATCTCCTTAAAAGACTCACGTATTTTTCGGAAACTAAATAACTTTTATTTTATTAATATTGATTTGCTTAAATAAATAGAGGTGTAAAAGCAATAATTTATATATTTATGACTTGTTTATATATAAAAAGTCAGCTAAAAAATTCTACAAATGCGAAAATGCTCATTTACAATTTTTTTGCAAAGAAAATTGTAGTTAAATAATATTAAATATATTATTAATACAAGATTGTTTCACATGTTTGTACTTTTCTAAAACTGTTATATTTATATTCTTCTCTTTCTTTTTTTTTATTTTTACCGATTTTGAAGTTTATTTTGTCAGATACTTATTGGTTATCTTACGAAAATTTGCGTTAAACTGCAAAATTCCAAAGAATTTAAAAAAACTGCTATATTGTCTAATAGAAAATATTTTCTTGTTTGTATTTATGTTTTCAAAATTTTGCTTTTAACTTTTGTTTAAAAAATAAAATCCAAAAACAAAATGATATGACGGTATCGACGTCCCCTCCCCTTATTTTAAATAACCATCATTTCGAAATTATGTGACTTTTTTCAATGATTCTAATCTATTCCATAGACAACCCAATAAAATTCAAATATATAATAATAATTTATTACAAATTAAGATTAAAAATTTTTGTTTTGTATGAGTAAAAATTGCTATTACTTCTACCAGTAAAACAAATTTTGTTATAAAGTAAATCAATGTTATACAACCAAAATATCATAATTAATTTTATGATGTAGAAATGTAGACATATTCTCAAAAAATCAATAATTATATGCGTATAAATATTTTACATTTACAATATTTATTTTTTTACTTAAATCAGACTGGCTTATACAATTAATAATTAAACAAAGTATCGAAAGAAGGGCTAGTGAGCCTTGCACGGAGTTAGTTCTGTAATCTCAAGTATATTTAGAATAAAAATTAGCACCCAAACGTTTCGGATCCGCATTGAGCCATCCTTAGTGGGTGAAAAATACAAAATTTCTTAATACATTACATTAAAAGTCGATTGTTAGATGTAAGGTCGCTTGTAGTGTAAAATCGCTCGCAGTGAGATCGCTCGGTGAGTTTTTGTCCCTGTTTCCATATGTAAGAATAGGTTTCAATCTTCTCATAGGAAACTTACAAACAGTCCTGAATTTGTTGGATCAAGTCAAAGGAGTAATTAAATATACATATCTAAAATAATAGAGAATCCCTTCACAATATCATATAATTAACTAAGAGCTACAGTACGAAAACGAGTGTAAAAACAATACCTTGATCAGTGTATGAAAACGAGATGTTACTCAGGCAAGTGAACAACAGGAAATGAGGAAAGATAGCAAACGCTCCCCATCTCTGAAGGGGGGGAAGGGAGAATAAGTGCTTAGGAGGGGGTGAAAAATGGAAATATGG
>NW_012052774.1:11316-11789 GCF_000956235.1 Wasmannia auropunctata | reverse complement strand
GCCATTTCGGTCTACTTCTATTGCAGATTTGTCCGCTAGATGAAAATTCCACGTGAGATTTGTCTTTTTGCCATTTTTTTACCTCCGTGCTGAACATTCGATGTGGAATATCCTCGAGTCCGCATCGTGGTGTACGCATTAAATGTAGCGTAGCGTTGTTTAGATGACCATCCCCGGGAAGCTGATAATATTCTTGAAATAGTGCGATCGCGTGTTTTAATACCTCATGATGATTCACTGTTAGTGTGTTGTTTTCATGTAAATAGCCATATCGTTTAAGATAATGGATTACTTTTGTTTCGTTATATCCATAAATGGTCGGAGCGATCGTGATTATTACGATGACGATGAAAGTGAATGCGAGTGACATGCTCGGTTCACGATGCAAATGTACTTTGTCGCAGTTCTTCTCGAGAATGATTGAGGTGTGATTCACTACGTACTGTATGGGAAAAAAACGCGAGTATGATATA
>NW_012052774.1:2043-11296 GCF_000956235.1 Wasmannia auropunctata | reverse complement strand
ACGTTTGGGTGCTAATTTTTATTCTAAATACTTGAGATCACAGCACTAACTCCGTGCAAGGCTCACTAGCCTTTCTTTTGATACTTTGTTTAATTTATTTTTTAATTTCAAAAATAATCTTTATTTTCAAGTCCAAAGTACATTTTCTTTTTAAAGCTTCTGTCTGACTAGTCATCGCGGTCATATTGGAATCATGACGTCATAAGCAAGAAAAAACACATAAAAGCTTGTTGCGTGACATTTTTAAATAAAGAGAATTTGGATGAAATAAAAAAATGGAATCGCTTTAAAAAACTTGTAAAAACGGATAAAAACTATTCTTTCCTCCTCCCGCTCCCAACAATCAGTAAATAGACGTAAAAGGCACATAAAGTAAAGCCTATCCAGGTAAGAAAACTCATAGTTTTACAACTGTTGAAAAAGTGAAAAATATGCTTTTACGTATAAAATTAAAAAATAGAAGTTCAAAATTAAAAAATAGAACTTCAGTTTCCATTTTTACGAATTTGATAAGTACGAGACAAATCACATTTTTACAATTAAGCATAATAATAAAATGGTACGCAACATTCATCGTCAACACTTTTCACAGTTAGGTCCGTTATTCTCTTCAAGTTGAGTATTCTTTTCACATTCAACTGTGATTGATCAATTCTTACTACTTACAATATGTACCAGCATACGACATATTGTAGAATTCTTACGGCTTACGATTTATAATAGGTGCGTTCCTCTTAACACCCGCAATACTCGCGATACCTACAATTCCACATAATGTTCCACAACGACCGTGATCGTTGTGGTCACATTCAAAACATTGAGTAAAAGGCTGCGTTCCGTTTCACGCATAATGCGCATGATATATCATGGTATCTTTGTTGTTCACCACATGTTAAACAAAGATAAAAGGATAAATCATGCGCATCATGCGTAAAACGGAACGCAGTCAAAAGAAACAGGAGAAAATGTATCGGTAGTTTGATCTGCGGACGGTACTACATCATAGCAGCCATCTTGAGCGACCATATTTTTAACGTTTATCAGTAAAGTGGGGGAAAAGCGCGCGAACGTATATTAGCGTCCTTGAGCAGCCATCTTGAGCGATCACTTTTTATGTTATCACCTTTTATGTTAATATATGTATATAGGGTGCGTTCCACTTAACGACCACGACTACGACCGCAATATTTGCCGTTCCACTTGCTTGGATAAAAAAACAGACGACGAAACGACCGCGCCGACTCACCTACGAATCATGAGCGTCGTGAGCTCGACGCGGTCGCAATTAATGACGTCAGATATGACGTTTTGAACGCGATCACAACGATCGCGGTCATTATGTGGAACAGGATTGTAGGCGTCGCAAGCGTTGTGGGCCTTAAGTGGAACGCACCCATAGTCACTTCCGTCCATTTGCTCAGAATCATACACTCCCTTCTGTTTCTTTTTACTCAATGGTACAAAACGTCACAGCTGACGTAATTAATCGCGACCACGACGTTCATGATTTGTAGGTGGGTCGGCGCGGTGGTTTCGTAGTCTGCTTTTCTGCTCATAAGCAAGTGGAACGGCAAGTACTGCGGTCGTGGTCATAGTCGTTGTGGGCGTTAAATGGAACATACATATGACGTATTGTAGAACGGGCCCAGTATGAGCAGCAAGGTTCTAATTCCTACCGCGATATAGTGTCGCTACCGTCAACGCGGAGTTCTTGGCTGAGAAATCAGAAGCCTTATTCCTGATATTGATACAACAAAAAATAAGATTAGTAAAAATGTAAATATTTTTTATTAAAAAAGAATATTGTACGTTCTATATATAATATATATTTAAAAAAAAAAAAGTAAAAATGTATGAGTTTCATTAATTCTTTCTCTCTCTTTCCTTAAACCTTCAGTACGCTTAAAATTATTATTTTATTGTATTTCATACATTATTAACATCTAGATATAAGATATAGATAATAATTATAATTTGAACTAGACCTCATATGTGAAATACACAACTAAATTCGAGAGCGCCTTCAATAGTCACAGCTAGATCTTGGTGCCTAATAAATTCTATATGAATTTCTTAATTTCATTGTTATATCTGTTATAAGATATAGATATTAACATTTAGATATGTAAAATAAAAATTATATTTCTAATAATTTATAAATTTCATGTTTTATTTATAATTAAGATTATTTATAATTCTATATATACATATAATGTATAGAAATAATAAAAAATCATATGTAACTTATTTATAAAAAAACTTTTTACTTTATAATATTAATAATTTATATAAATATCTATGTATGTATGTGTATGCCTTTGTGGTTTTATTTAATTATTTTATTCTAATACAACAATTGTAAAGCATTTTAATACATCTATATACATCTATTGAAAAATTCTATTTTCCTATGTTTTATAAAGATTTACTGTACGTAAAAAAGATTCATGCAAAACCTTGTAAAGCTTTTGAGCTTTGTGTAAACCGAATCCAGGACACAAGGCCAGAGTATTGGGTTGTGCTCTTACAACGTCAGCTAATGTACCAAAAGTTGTTAAAAGAGTTGTAGCATCGGTTTTGTTGACAGATCTTATTGTTGCTAAAGCATTAACCAACTGTAATAAACATTTATTGTATATTCTCTTCTTCTCTTTTGTTATAATATCTTCATAAATTTGAAATAAGAACATTTAAAATAATAACTTTATAAATTTGTTCGTGTTGTTTAAAATCACCAAAAAATTTTGCTTGAAATGAGATAAATATATTGTATATTTGAGCATTGGAGAAAGAGAAAACAAAAATTTTGAGTGTAAAAAATGCAAATCACACGAACAAACCGCGCGCGCATGTATGTGTATAAGTATACAAGTGTATTTATAATAAAAAAACAAGTTTATAATAAATTACTTTTTGATGAGGGGCTGTATCGCTGCGTTCCATGATATCATCAGGGGGTTTACTTTCATATATTTTGTAAGTTTCAATAATTTTTCCTGCATCTTCTGCATTCCATGCTAACATTATTGTCATATCTGCCAAAATGGAAATCCTTGTCAGATGTTTTAAAGCATGATGAGGATCGGCGACATCAATCTAATTAAATAAAAAAATTCTAATGTAAATGCAATGTTATAAAATTCCTAATTTATACAAGCATAAAAAATATAAATTATAAATGCAAATGATAGAAATAAATCATATAATTATACCTGATTACAATCAAGAATGAAAAAGTAATTAGTTACAGTTATAATTTTTTCTCTCAAAAAATAACTATATAGTTACAAGTTATTAAAAAAATTATTGGAAAGTAACATGTTACAATTATAGTTAATTAAAAAATAAATTGTTACTTTATAGTTTACTTTTCTTTATATACTTTCTTTATATACTTCGTGTCGTGACGCTATCTAATAACAATTTCATTTTGAAAATGACATTCTTCAAATGGCTACTTCGTGAGTGCAACTCGAAGTTGGTAAACTGTAAAATATATTCGAAAAGAAATTGCAATATCATAATTGAAATGTTGCAAAAAGAGATGAATACACTTCAGAGAGAAATTGCAAAAAGGCATGTACTCATTTGAAACATGTCATTTTTTATAAATAAGTAAGTAATCTTTTGCATTGCTATTTTATGTACAAGATTCTTTACTTCTAACATTATTATATTATTTTATTTATTATACTAAACATTCGGTTACATGCTACATTACTTTATATACATAATAAATTACATATATATATATATATATATATATATATGTTATACAATATATTACTTTATATATATGATAAATTATACATTGTAAATACATTGTGTATATACATATATGTATATACATGTATATACATATATACATATACATATACATATATATATACAAAGTGTCCCATTTTATATTTGACACTAAAATATTTGGATATCTGTATATATATACTTTCGTCGTAGATGCTTGAAACATGACTTTCTGTTTGATATAGATGAAAGAAGACTTAAAACAAAGAATATGTGAAGCTTGCGCTGGTGTGACCCCAGAAATATTGTTTAGAGTATGACAGAATTTTATAGAAAAAATTAATAAATGTCTAAATGTAAATGGATAATAGTTCGAATATTTAATAAAATAAAAAAGAACAGAAAAATTTTGAAATTTTTTATTTAATTTATGCTTTTATTATTAATTTGAATAGACTCTACTTTAAATGCTTATAACTTTTGATAAAAGCAATTTCCAAAGAAATATTTCAGATAAAGTTTACTTATTTTTTTCTCGTAAAATTCAAATATGTAACATTTTATAGGAGATTTTTATTTCTATTTGAAATTTTGAAGTTATCCTTTGCCTCCTTTAAGAGAGAGGGAGAACGGAGGAAGACTTTTGTTTACATAGTTAGAAAGGCCCTTCTAATACATGAAACATCCTCATAAACAACTTTTTGATAAGACATATTTTAGAGTATTATTAGCCTGTAACTTTACGTACTTTGTATATGCCAAATTTGCGATCACATTCGCGAGTGACTTCGCTGCTCCGATATAAATAGATTCGCTGAAATTAAATGATACAAATGTCCTCAGAAAAATTATTAGTTAATACACATATAAATTGGACGCCAGGCACGAGGAAGCGTGTCATTCTTTTCTAGATTACTCGTTACACAACGTCGTAGATTCGATCTTAAAGATTGAATTATTTATTTCTCTATAAAATTAATTAATTCTCGGAATACGTTCGCAGCACCGCAAACAGCAACGGCTCAGAAGGCCGATAGCTCACAATTAGCGGAATTAGTAGAGGAACGGTTCAGTACAAGCGATAATAGGTGCAGAAGAACAGAGATTTGGCTGAAAGAAAAGGATTAACATAAATAAATTGCAACAAGACATACAAGAAAGTAGAAAAGAAATACAAAAAGAATATTATACAGGAAATATTTTACAGAGCTGAAAAGAATCAAAGAATTGACGGAATAACATAATCGATAACCGACATACAAACAAGAAAAAGATAAAAGTGTTTTTCCGGTCTCTTATTATCGTGCCTGGCGTCCAACTTACGCATGTATTAATAAATAATTTTCGCGAGAACATTTCCAGAGGTTGTTCCAAAAGTTGTTCCAGAAGTATCATTTAATTTCAGCAAACCCTGTCTATATCGGAACGATGAAAAGGCGACGAAGTTGCACCTCGCTCGCGAGTACAGTCGCAAATTTAACTTATATAATTTATACTTATATACAATATATATTTTACATATATATAGGATATATATAATAGGATATATATATATACATATATCCTATATAAAAAATCCTTTAGCACAAAATTCTATCTCTTATTGCAAAATTAATTGAGATATAAACAGTTAAAAATTTTACTATTTTATTCTTTAAAAATTCATAACTCTGTTACTAATAATGCTTGCTAACTTCTTTTTTTTTAAATACGCTACAAATGTTCTAGTTTACAGGAAAAAAATGAAGATTCCAGAAAAGTTTTGTTTTCCATTGTTTATTTAACAATAAACTTTTTAACAATTTTTTTAACAATCGGGAAGAGAATCGAAAAATCTGAAAAAATATTTTTTATATACTTTCAGTTTTCCTACATCTTATATTCAAAAACGTAAAAATACTCGAGAACGTGTTTTGCCTCGTTTTCGAGACAAAAATTTTTTTAGTTCTTGATGTGGGGAAAATCTTTCGAATCTCAGCGTGCGACTCTTACAAAACAGCCAAACATACAAAATACTCTCACCATACTGTTAGTATGTTGTTCGCGGCCGCTGTTTTGTATTGATTGAAAAGGCAATATTTTATATAATCGACTTTACAATATTTAACTCTCTAAACGATTTTATCATTTATTTCGACGATTTCGACCTCTCGCTTGCATTTTTTTGATTATAGTCTGCTGTACAGTAAGTACATAATCTTGCATTATAATAATTATTATTATCAAGTATTTTGATGCATTATAATTATATTATAATACAACAAAATATAATTATATAATATCGATTTTCCCCACATCGAGAACTAAAAAAATTTTTTTCTCAAAAACGAGGCAAAACATGTTCTTGAGTTTTTTTTCTAAAATGTACGAAAACTGAAAGTATATAAAAAAATATTTTTCAGATTTTTCGACTCTCCCCGATTGTTAAAAAAATTGTTAAAAAGTTTATTGTTAAATAAACAATGAAAAACAAAACCTTTCTGGAATCTTCATTTTTTTCCCGTAAACTAAATCATTTTTAGTGTATTAAAAAAAAAGAAGTTAGCTAGCATTATTAGTAACAGAGTTATGAATTTTTGAAGAATAAAATAGTATAATTTTTAATTGTTTATATCTCGATTAATTTTACAATAAAAAAATTCTTTGGCACAAAATACTATCTATGTACAAAATTAAAAAAATTAATAATTTATAATAAATTAATATATATACTTGGAATTAAAATTATAAGATCAATAATAAATTTAGATGCTAAAAGATCCCTAGATTAATTTTTAATCATTATAATAGACACTAATTTATAGACATTTACAGATTGTAATATTTATCAAAAATAAAGATATATTTTACTCATAAGAATGATTATTCACTGAGCACTTAAATCCTCATATGTTTACAAACTGAAATTTGATAAATAAAATAATTATAAAAATTACTGTTAAATATTACATAACTATATTAAGTAAAATAATAATATCTCTATCTGACTCATATAATTAAAAATTAAAGGAGTATCATTTTTATATTAAGTAACTATTAACTACTAAATACTAAATTAATTATTAATTATCATAAAAATATAAGTTTAAATTATAAAGGAAAAAAAAATATTTAAACAAATTACAGGTACTAAAAAAAGTAACTCTAACTGTAACTTTATTATAAGTTACTTACAAGGAAACCTCGCGAAGAGTCAAATTCGGATTTTAATGAAACTTGATATACTTTGAGGTCACATGAATAGATGAATTTAAAAATTATCAGTTGGTGCTAAAAAACGGTTTAAAGGGATGAAACCACCCCTTATATGTAAATTAATTATTTTTCTTGTTATATCTCGAAAACTATTCAAGATATCAAAAAATGTTTTATACAAAAGTTTTATTGTAAAATTACCTCTATTCATTTACGTTAACAGAAATTTTTTTTAAATAATTTTCAAAAAATTTTTAAAATATATTTATTTTAAAAAATATTATTAACGTTAATGAATAAAGACAATTTTACTGTAAAACTTTTGTATACAACATTTTTTGATATCTTGAATAGTTTTCGAAATATAACGAAAGAAAAAAAGAATTAATTTACATATAAGGGATGGATTCATCTGTAAACCGTTTTTTAGCACCAACTGATAACTTCTAAATTCATTTATTTATGTGACCTCAAAGTGTACTAAGTTTTATTAAAATCAGAATTTGACACTTCGCAAGGTTTCCTTGTTAATTCCCTAATCATAATTAGTATATAAAGAATTATAACAAGAGTCAACTATATTTTATAAAACAATAAATAATAACATATAAATTGCAGTTACATACCTGTACCAAGAGCACTCGCAAGTTATAAGCATTACCCAACAACTTAAGTCTTTCATGAATATAATCAGGATTCAATTGATGATAACGAATTGATAAGAAAAGAGCACATGTAGTTTTTCCCATTACATAATCTGGCACAATGTCGGAATATTCCCACAGTATGTTTGTTATAAACTTCAGTAACGGATTACCTTTCTAAAAACATTAATCCATTATTTAAAATTTTATTTAACTATTTGCTTTAAATTTTATTAAATTTATTTCTTATAAAATCATATTACTAATCTTGGGTAACATATTTTGCAAAATATTTATTTTCTTAAATTTATATTTTAATATTTTATAAAATATAAAAACAGTAGTACCTGTTTTGGATTTACGAGGACAGTGTTGGTTCTGCTTGAAAGTGTTGCAATAGAAGTTTCAGGCTTGGAAGTTGAAAAATCCTTGAAAAATTCTGATTTCTTCAAGTTACTAAAAGTAGCTGAAAAAAAGAAAACTAAATTATTAAATATATAAATTATTCAATTATGATAAAATTAAATATACATATATACATATGTATATTAGACTCAACTTTGAAATTAGTAGGTTTGTGCATTTCATGCAAATTACATTTTTTTTTTAAAGCAACTGTATGGTTTCTTTACACCAATCGATTCATTTGATTATTATGTGTCTAAAAATATTAGGTACCATTATCAAGAAATCAATAATTTACAAGACATTTTATATCATATACCGAAATATGATAAAGTACAAAATATCTTGTAAAATATTGATTTTTCGATAAATTTATCTTAATATTTTTACATGCAGAATAATTAGAGGAATCGTACTATATATATAAAAAAAAATACAATTCCATTTAGGAAAATTGATGTGATCTTTATCTGATCTTAATGACGCCACTCAAAATAAAATCAATGATACTTTCTTAGGTCTCCCTCCAAACCATACAATTTTTATTTAAAACATTTTTCGTATCTATCATATTTTTCTAGAAACATTAATGTATTATTTAAGAATATATTTTGGATCCGTCATTTTTAAATGTATATTTCTGACCTCAAATTCGTGTTCAGCGACCAAAAAAAAAAACAGGTAATACCAAACTGTATTGAAATATTTTTTCGAATTTTAACATATCTATGAAATCTATCTAAAGAAATGCATAAACTTACCAATTGCAAGAAGCAATCTGAAGATATTAATCGATTTCGATGAAATTTTACTCGGACCATATTGAGATTCATAGCTAATTTTTGAAGGGTATTAATCGATTTTCAAAAAAATTTTTTTTCGGCCCACCCTAATATATATATATTAAAATTGTCATTTTACCAAGCAAAAATCAATCATGTCTTTCCGCTCTCTAACATAAATAATATTCCTAAGTGATCACTGTGGTTACAATATAGTTTAATCAGAGCCGCTTAATTTGATATTATATTTATTAGGTCTATTTCTATTAGTTTATGAGATAAAAAGGGGTGGCCACTTAATAGGGACACCATGTGTGTGTGTGTTGCGTGTGAGTGTGTGTGTATTATATATATATATACATACATATGCGTATAAGTAGATATTTCAAATGCAGGGTTGGATAGTACCTAGTTAAAAAGTTAAAAGTTAAGTTAAAAAGTTAAAAAGTTAAATAATTTTAACTTAACTTAGTTACATTTTAG
>NW_012052774.1:1391-2023 GCF_000956235.1 Wasmannia auropunctata | reverse complement strand
TCACATCTCTTGTGATATTTCGAAATTGTGTGGGTCTTTTGAAATGAAACTTGGCACAAAATTTTCTTTTATCTGGGTGGACATTTTACCCACTATAACGATCGATTACGCGCGGGGCCCGAAATCACCTCCTTAACCCGCTATACCCTTTGTATACATATTATTGTATACACAATTATATATATAAATACAATATATTACACGCTATTATTATACGTTAAGCTGTATGTGTTGTATTCTATCAACATGTTGTATTCTATCTTACATGTTTTGATCTTGAAATATGTATTGTTGGCAAAGAAAATGGTTTCAAACGAACTTTTAAAGTTGATGTCTTATCAAAGCATGATTCCTCAAAATGTCCCAAGGAGAACAGAAAGATCAAAATGACATCAAAATGATATCAAAATAAGATCAAATTTTAGTTTGTCAAAATGATGTCAAATTGCAAAAATTTTTGATGTATTCTTGACCATTCCAATTTAATTGCTAAAATAAATTTGTTTTAAATACAATAAATTTTATTAATTAGCATCATATACTAAAGAATGAAAAAAAATATACATAACAAAATTGTGATTAAAAAATACATTTTTAGAAACTTATCGGAAGAGCACACGTCTGAACTCCAG
>NW_012052774.1:0-1371 GCF_000956235.1 Wasmannia auropunctata | reverse complement strand
TTATTAACTTAACTTTTAATTCAATTAATTTCATTATGGATTAACTTGGAATTTAACTAAGTTAAATTTTTAGGCTATTAACTTTAACTTAACTTAGTTAAAAAAAAAATTAACTTACCCAACTCTGTTCAAATGATTAAAACTGTCAAAAATAGATTTTGTAAGATTCTGCTATAAATTTTGTTTACAAAGTGCCAGCAAAAATATAACAGAATCTATTAACAGCTAGGATGTGATCACAGACTAGTTATAGAAACTAAGCAAAACTGACCACTTTGTAACATTATATAATATATTTCATTATAAAATTTATAAGCTTTGCTTAGTTTCTTTGTGTCTTCCTACTGGTAATTTGTTATCAGATTATATCAGCAAATTCAGCAGGCGGAACACAAACTTAATGCAGATGCAATTGATGTCCATCTACTTCAAAATTCTAATCTGTTAACAAATTACTAGCATATTGTTAGTATTTTGCTTATAATAAAATCATACTTTTATAACCTACTCTGGAAAGTATTTGTAGGTTGTTTTGACAAGGACACATCATCCATATCTTCTGTATTTTTTCTTGTATTATTCATAATTTTTCTTTTTCATAACATAAATATTTTAATGCATAATCTTAAATATATATACATAATGTGTGTGACACACATACACACAGATATTTGAAATTATTCAGAACACCTCCATCACCTTCAATTTTGACAAAATTAGGCTCTACGGGTTTTACATGACACGAACGAATTTAGCAAAAAAAGTGTAGCTCTACGAGATATTTATAATAGTTAATTAATCGATTAATTAATCTTTAGTTGAGGGATTTTTAATGTAAAGTTAAATAGTTAACGATTTTTCAGGTTAAAACAGAAAATCTGTCATATCCATAAGGCATAAACCTTAGCTACGTTCAGAAACTTTGTCTAGCTGAGCCATGAACATAGGAATATAGGATACATTTGGCTGCGTTCGGTTCGGTTTGGCACTTACAGCGCTTATAAGCATTATTTGTCCTTGTTTAACATTTGATAAACAACAAGGATGAAATAATATTGTGAGCGCTGCAAGCGCCAAACGAACGCAGCCATTATAACCACTAACCAGTAGGTTTCAGTGAGAACGCACCCTGTCGACTATTTTACATAGATGGCGCAGTCCATGCTCTCATGTCTCTACTCTCAACTCTATTTATTATGTCTATGGTCCAATAGTCTAAACTAGAGTCCCTCTAGTCAGAGTCAAGACATAAGACCGTAGTGTGGAACCTTCACATATTCACTTATTCACTAACACATCAGTTGGTCTAGACATGGCGGCTTACACTAAGAAAAGTTGACTTCATGTATTCACATGTATTCACCTTTTTCA
>NW_012052773.1:0-657 GCF_000956235.1 Wasmannia auropunctata | reverse complement strand
GCCCGCGAAGATGATCGCGTCTTTGTGCACCGCGGTCTCACCGACCCCGGGCAGATGCAGAATCATGTCGATCTGGACGTACGGCGCTGAAAAAAGAGACTAGTAAACTCTCTACATTTTCTGCAGTGAAAATACTGCCACTCGGCCATTCGAGTGACAGTATTTTCACTCATTTGGAGTAAGATTCACTCCAAAAGAGTGAAAATTCACTCCAAAAAAAGTAAGTCATTCCAGAAAATATAGAGAGGCCAATACGCCACTTCGAACGTGCCTTCCCTCGATACCACCTGTGTGAAATTAGCCCCCCAATATTAAAAAATCTAAAATTTTCTCGTGGCATACGTTTGCCTATCGTTTGCCCACCAATGCCCCGTTTGAATTTTTGTTTGCCCCCCTCTAGTTCGAAAGTTACGCAATTAATTTTGCGGAGGCCAATTTCACTTTCTTTCAAATGCCACCGTTTCGTCACTAGTGTACCGGGCGACTGCACGCCGCCGATGAATTTGTGGCCCGCGAAGATGATCGCGTCTTTGTGCACCGCGGTCTCACCGACCCCGGGCAGATGCAGAATCATGTCGATCTGGACGTACGGCGCTGAAAAAAGAGACTAGTAAACTCTCTAAATTTTCTGCAGTGAAAATACTGCCACTCGGCCAT
>NW_012052772.1:0-4779 GCF_000956235.1 Wasmannia auropunctata | reverse complement strand
TTTTTGCAAATATATGTCATATACTAATTGCAGAAATTATGTACACTCAGAAAAATTTCCAAGTTTTTCCGTTGAAAAATATTGAGTTATCCTTCTAAAAAATAACAAACGGATAATTACGATTAACTTGGTCGGACAAAAAATCCGATCACAAGTTCATCGGAAAATACTGAACAGAATATTAAGGAAATATCCGTTGATTTTTTTTTGTTAGATAATCCGATCAATTGCATTCACGCATATTTTTTTGATCGGAAATTTGCAACCGGTTAATTTTTTATTATCTAATGAAATTGGATTGTTTCTATAACATAACTTTTTGATAGGATTTTATGGTTATACATATACTATCTCATTTCTCTATTTATGTTTGTTCGTGGATTTTTATAGAAAAATTTTATATATGCGTATTATACATGTACATATGTCTACATAATTTTTCCAGTATTATAGATTTCCAGCAACATAGAAATCCACAAACAATAAACGCAAAATAATGAAATATTATCGGATAAAATATCTGTTCAATTATAATCAAGTCCGACCTAGTTGTTGGTTTATCTTATGAAAATTTAACAGATAAATATATGGCGGCTCATTTTCCGTCTACATTTTATCGGAAATTATATTTCATCGGATAAAGATCATGATCATTTTATATCCGAATCATTTTCCGCTCGAAAAATGATCGGAAAAGGACTTAAACGGTCATTTTCAATCAAAATCATTGGACATTTTTCTCAGTGTAATATACAATTTTTAATAATATAATAAATATATCACTAGTGCAAGGAAAAAATTGAAAAAATCAGCAATAACTACGTAATGCCAATGCGAGCCGACATGGATGTTGGCGTGTATAATAATTTTTATTATAATATCCAGCCACTTACAAACCGCGCTGAGATCGAGGATTTCCTTTAATTTAGGAGAAAAACTGATTTTGTCTGACTTGAGGTTGGCGTTTGCTAGGAAAACACAATGTACTATATTTGAGTGTCACGGGCGAATCTTCAGATGAGTACCACTTCTCTAGTTCTTTATAATAATAATAATAATTATTATTATTATTGTTATAATCATCATGTTGTGTATGTTACACATATAGTTAATTGATGGTCCATTTAAGTCAAAATGGATATGATAATATTTTTATGTGAATTTATATGCATTTTTTAATTTACACAAATTACGCACCCATTATTTGTCGGTCTTTAAACGGAGTCTTAAATTTTTTATTTTATTTTATTATTAATTAATTTTATTGTGACTTGTATTTAATTTTATTTTGACAATAAAATATTGGTTATTCTTTTAACTATGTTGTTTTGAAATACACAAGAAACCAAGAGAAAAATTATTCTGCATTGAAATTAATACTTTAATTTATTTATTTACTTTTTTTTATTTATACAAACAGTAATTAAAAAACAAAATTGAAACGATGGAATCTTCAAACCATATCTTTAACAAATACAAATTATTATTCTTGCAAAGCTGAATGTGTTTTTATTTGCACTAAAAAATTGGCACCTTATTAACATATATAATAATTATATTTTATGGAAATATTTCTGAGAATGGAACTTTTGAGAAAAAGTTATTGGCAAAATTAACCAACCAAGGTTCCCATGCATCAGCTGCTGTTGGTAATACTACTCGATATATTGGCGGCCAATATTCATTTATAAAATTTGCGACTATATCATCTGAAAATAAAAATGTAAGAATGTATTCTAGAAAAAACGAATTAATAGATATAAGATTAAATATAAGTAGACAATATAGAAATGTAATTTTAGTTACAAGATAATGTCATTTGTTTTATATTTGTAAAAATAGGCACAATAAATAGACATTGAGATACAAAAGGTAATAAAATATGACTAATTTATAAAGAAATTTATAAATTATTATTTTTGAAACTTTTCTTTTAAATCAGTGACTGATTTTATTGCGTTATTATTTGTAATATAATATTAAGTCATCTCGAAATTTCTTTAGATTTGACATTAATTTAAAAAGATAAAATAAAATTTAAGTCTTATTTATAAAATATGTTGATATGTATTTGTATATCACAGCAATTTATTTATGTTCTATTAGTTTTAACGCTTGTCTATAATTTTGTAACTTTGTATATGAAATACAGATTACTAATTCTTAATTAAATAATTTCAAAATACTTTATTAAAATAATGGGATTTATACATATATTTTAACAATATTAAATATAAGTACATATATCTTCTTTCAGTAAATTTGATGTATCTTGACAACATTTAGCAATAGAATGCAGTTATATTTGAATTAATTTAATACTTACTAAGCCCTTTGTCTTCTAAAACATTGTCGAAATATATTACAATCTTTCCAAATGACGGCATTACACGGAAACGTTCTACAATCCATGTATCGTTTACTACATGCCCTGTTAAATCCCATGTTGTTCTAGCATCATCACCAATTACATTAAAAGAACCTGTTATATACATTAAATTGCAATATTATTAAATTTTTAAATAAAATAATAACTCTAAAAATTGTTACTATTTTTTAAAGATTTTTTAAAAATTAAACCTAATTACCAAACAGCATAATATATTTAACAATATACTTATTGTGAATTTTGTGGAGAAGTAAATTATAAATTATATAGAGACAGATTTAAATGTAAAAGATTAGACAAACATTTTTATATTATATTTTTGTAGAGAAATAGATTTAAATGTATAATAATATATAGGTACAAATGTTTTTATACTTTATACATATATATTATTCAATCTACGAAGTTTCATAGTTTAACATTGTGATTAATTATTTTAATAACACGATTGTAAAGATAATAGTCATTCTTTGTAGAGAGAACTTACTGCTCGATACACGAATATGGCTAATTCTGAACGTAAATGAGATTATATCCAATAAAATAAATGGTATTTTTGCTTATGTAGACTGTATACATAGTTTATTACCGTACCTTTACCAAAAGTTCTGAATACACCTATAGAACCAGCCAAATTTATTACACCTTTTATTAGTAGTTTTGGTAGTTGTGTATCAATTTCTAAATGGAAAACATCATCAAGAAAGTACGATCTGACACCATTAAAATGAGCCTCTGCTAAACCATTAGCAGTAACATTTGACATACTCATTTCTGCATGTAGAATGTCTGAATTAAATTCAGCTTTGCCGTATTTGTAAAATAACGGATCCAAAGGTGAGAAGTCAAATTCAGGAAGTCCTACCAAAATGAATAAGTCAATATTAACATCTACGCTTTAATACTGATTTGATTGTAAAAAAATTTTAAACTTTTCTTACTTGCTTAAAAAAAATCCAAACAATTTATAATTTTATAGAACTTTATTTTCTGTTAACGCGTTGATTAATATTCTGTTCCTAATTGCAGTAATGTAATGGTATGAGTATAAGGTAATGCATATACTTTTTATTTAAAAAATATATGCATGAATTAATAAAATTTTGTAAATTTTGAAGAAAAAGATACCTTTCACAAATCGTGGCCATGCTTCTTCTATAGCATGTTTTAAACAGACAGTATAATCAATTGAATCTCGTTTACAGGTTATTACAGCTGAATAGAAGTGCAAAAGAATAAAATATAAATTAGTAATAAAACTATAAAAATACATAAAATGCATTGTTTCAAATATATTCAAAATATAATTTAAAAATTAAATATTAACTATTTTATTGTTAACTATTTTTTTATAAGTACATATAAGTTATTAAATATGTATTAATTATATTTATATCGTAAACACGAAAAGACTTTTTTCAGTATTTTCTTTCTAATAAATAATATTGTTATGATTTATAATTTATAATTCATAATACTTGCAATTTATACTTGTACACTTAAGAATTATTACTTATAAATGTAAATAAGAACATTATTTGCATAGAAAATCACAAAATAATCGTCTAATACAAGGAAGTGTCTTTTTATAATAAAAACGATTAACGAATATTGAAGAGTAATCATTACAATATTTAAATATTTCAGCTTAAGTGATTGGATAGGTAACTGATAATATGGTTTTATAATTAGAATTCTATATTAGGATAGAATTATATTTATGTATACAGTATTTCAAAAATATATCATATATCTCTTATTTGTTGACATTTTTATGTCCACTCCACATTGATATAAATAATTTTATGCAAACCTAACAACGTATTGAGGTTTAGGCGTTGACGTGTGACAACATTATTAACTATTTAATTAGCCGCGATTGTAATGCTTGCACAGATTCAATAAATTCAACAATTTTATAGCGCGTTAATATTTGGAAAGCATTTAATAAACTTAAACTGATTTAGGCATGTTAAATATTATAACATAATAATTAACGGAATAGCGATGTGTTGTGAATGTGAGAAAGAACGCGACCGTACAGCTTGGTATTTTTTGGCATAATAAGAGAAACGCGATCATACCGCTTTGTACTTTTCAAATGCTTAAAAAGGAAATAAGGAACAAAGATTTATTAAAGAAGACTTACGAATATTAGTTTTTAATGCGGCTGAGGCTAATCCAAATAGTGCAAGACTAAATACATTGAGCGTGTAGAATAACATGGTGATCGTTTAGCATTCCAGCAACTACATCGATTGTTAAGAAACAATGAGTCTTATATAATTTTAGTTGTCACGGCTTTCAGAGCAACATAAAAAATTTAATTTATTACGGTACTAACATGCGTAAGTGTAAAATAAAAAAGAATAAGTGATAAATTATTTCTA
>NW_012052771.1:0-311 GCF_000956235.1 Wasmannia auropunctata | reverse complement strand
CAAGACGGCGAAGGGCCAAGCCGGTACCAACTCTTAAGGCGACAAACAGCGGCACCGAGGACAACCGCACGGAGTGGAAGCTGGTTCCACTCGAACTGCCGCACAGGACCAGACCGCCGACGTGGGCGCTACGAGAGACCGACCCCCGGCTGAGTCGACCAGTTTCTCCGCGCTGGGCCTCTCCAGAGTGGTCGCTCGAAGGCATCGTTGGGTCCCTCCGAGTACCGGACAGGATACCGCCTCTACCATCCGAGAAGGCCACACCGCTGTCCAGGGATCAGGCCACGCAAACGGAGCCGAGCACCCGAGAA
>NW_012052770.1:0-454 GCF_000956235.1 Wasmannia auropunctata | reverse complement strand
CGACCTTTGTACGGAAAAAAAGAAATTGTTCAAACAATCCGCCAGGAGGCCTATTTTCTCGTAAGAGAAAAACGGTTCACCAGGGTATAAGTAGACCCGAATTTTGCGATGAAAAGCAGACCTGGATCGCTCTCGGCACTCCGCGCAACGAGTACGCTGTGACGAGTACGCTGACAAGGCATCTAGTCTTTTTGAGGAGGCTACAGAAAAGTCGCCAAGCTGCCGCCGAATACACCATCCTCGCCCGGCATCGCCGTAGGCCACGACGTTCCTCTACGGAGGAAGACGGCCCCACGAAGGATTGCCGCAACAAGACGGCGAAGGGCCAAGCCGGTACCAACTCTTAAGGCGACAAACAGCGGCACCGAGGACAACCGCACGGAGTGGAAGCTGGTTCCACTCGAACTGCCGCACAGGACCAGACCGCCGACGTGGGCGCTACGAGAGACCGACC
>NW_012052769.1:0-945 GCF_000956235.1 Wasmannia auropunctata | reverse complement strand
TTTACATTTATTGTATATACATATTTACAATTATTATAAAAATTATATCAATATTTTTATCATCTCTGTCAAGTTTCCTAAATCGTACCTAACCTAACCAGCATAAGAATTCTTATATCATATCGGTACAATTTAGGAACACTAATGTATCTTTATCTTTAGATCACATGACATAATTAACATTATCCCAAGTAGCAGACTGATGTCGAAAGACGACATAGAGACGTCTATATATGGTCATTTTTTGGTTTATGACGTCGACGACTAATAATGGATGTGTATATAACGTCATTTTTTAGACCAGTTATAGACGTCATTTTGAAGACGTCTTGAAGTCGTCCGAATAAAGTCTTTTTTATAATTTATACCATTTTACTTTATTATTGAAATTTTATATTAAAATATAAGACAGTAAATTAAAAATTATAAAATCACCTGCAATTTGATGTGCAGTATATATATTAAAATATTTACACAAGTTTATAGTAGTGGATGCATAACATATGATGTAGTTCGATAAATAAACATATTCTATAAATGTCTATGTTTATTCATATGTAGATTGACTTTTATTTTACTCTCTTTTAACATTGTTAAAATGACCGCAAAAACTTTTCATGCCATTCTGTTAGATGCACTGTTGGAACTTGCACGTGCGAAAAAGGCGACACAGGTATATATGTATGTGGCGGTACGACTGTACCGACACAAGTACGCGCCGCCTCGCGCGCGCGCCATTTGTACGGCGTAGCGCCTGAACAAGGGCTACCCGTAGTGCAAGCAACCCTCGCGAGAGCGCCACAGATAGCGACCTTTGTACGGAAAAAAAGAAATTGTTTAAACAATCCGCCAGGAGGCCTATTTTCTCGTAAGAGAAAAACGGTTCACCAGGGTATAAGTAGACCCGAATTTGGCGATGAAGAGCAGACCTGGATCGCTCTTGGC
>NW_012052768.1:0-891 GCF_000956235.1 Wasmannia auropunctata | reverse complement strand
TTCGGATAAAAATCCACGTGGCCGATCGGTTCAGGAAGCCTAAACTGCCGGCGCAAGTGTGAATAATATCCACGAAATTGGCGTCCGCAGCATCCAGTCGCTCCTCCGTATCTTTGAGATAAGGCGTCTCGAATGCCGGCCCGGCCGGATCGAGCCCGGTGATTCGACCGAGCTTCTTCGACATATAATTACCGATGTATCCGGCCACATGGTCACCCAGACTATGGCCCAAAACGTGAATATCGAAAGAAACTTGAGTTTCCGATCTGAGAAATTCAATAAACACGGCCACGTATTCTCCCACCTGCAAAACACTCTTGATTTCGCATAACGTTCTTGCAAAAGAATATACCTTGTAAAAAATAAATTCGCATTAAAGTGAACCCCAAATCGGGAATTCTTGTAACTTCACAAAACAAATTTTTGCTCTTAATGTGACGGCTTCCATTTGTATATTGTACAAAAAAATATTTTCTGTGCATTGCACATTCTGTGCATTGTACTTTAAAACAAGCATTTTTTTAAGTAAATTATATTCTAATATCTCAGGCAGAAATAATCGATCCATAGATGTCGATTCGACGTCTATGGACCGATCATTTCTGCCTGGGATAATGGCATATTATATAATAGATATATATTTGATGTAAATTTTGCAGCGTTGGGTAAGTTAATAGTTTTTTTTAACTAAGTTAAGTTAAAGTTAACAGTCTAAAAATTTAACTTAGTTAAGATACGATACAAGTTAGTCCATAATAAAATTAATTGCGTTAAAAGTTAAGTTAATAAAAAAAAAGTAATTGAAAAGTTAAAGTTAAATTTTTTTATTTTATAATTTTAGGGTTTCTAAATAAAGTTTCTAAATAAATTATATATTTGTTATACTTATTT
>NW_012052767.1:0-386 GCF_000956235.1 Wasmannia auropunctata | reverse complement strand
GGAGCATTGCACCGCGACGAAGCCATCGGGATGCACGATGGACTCGGCGAAAAACTGATGCGATCTACCGTGGCTGCAGGTTTCTAAAAATACAAGCTAGGATCAATATTCTCTTGCATGTAAATATTGTAAGTAATATTCAATGTTGGCGTCGTACGGGATGAAAATACGGGGCATCCGGGTTGTCTGAATGTTCCTCCGTTCGGATAAAAATCCACGTGGCCGATCGGTCTCAGGAAGCCTAAACTGCCGGCGCAAGTGTGAATAACATCCACGAAATTGGCGTCCGCAGCATCCAGTCGCTCCTCCGTATCTTTGAGATAAGGCGTCTCGAATGCCGGCCCGGCCGGATCGAGCCCGGTGATTCGACCGAGCTTCTTCGACAT
>NW_012052766.1:0-893 GCF_000956235.1 Wasmannia auropunctata | reverse complement strand
TGTAATTTTATCCGTTTCTAATCCTGATTTATTTTAGAATACTAGAATGCTTTCTTTACACTGAGCAGCAAGGGTACGAATTAACTTCTCCTTAGTTCAATTAAGCCCAGCTATCAGTCAAATCTATTTTTTTAAATAATATTCTAAATACAATACGTCATAAACTGTGATATAGTCCGTCGATTCGGAGGAATCAACGGACTAAGGATCAAGAAATCGTCCAGTGGAGAGGCGATCCTCACTGAAATGACTTAAATAAAATCGATGCGCGCAACATACTTCTATTATACACGCAAAACTTTTCAGATATGCAATTTTTTTATTATTTTATACCAGTCTAACATATATCGTAATGTATTTGTGACAGACAGATATCACGTAAGTTAAATATGTTTTACATTTGTACGTTTCCTTGAGATATATGTATATCGCTAATTATAATAAAACACATACATATATATAAATGTCATAAATGTAGACATATAGAAATCTAGATATATGTATATCGCTAATTATAATGAAATACATACATAAATATAAATGTCATAAGTGTAGACATATAGAAGTCTATTTCCATCACTGTTCATTTTATCTTGCCTTTTCCAAACGGTGGCTGTGCGTTGGTTTGTAGATAAAAAATACCTTGAGCGTCAGTGTTGATAAACTCGCCCATAACGGTGGTGCTCGAATTATTATCACCGCATTTACCAAGCTGGAATTCCATCCAGTTGGAGCATTGCACCGCGACGAAGCCATCGGGATGCACGATGGATTCGGCGAAAAACTAATGCGATCTACCGTGGCTGCAGGTTTCTAAAAATACAAGCTAGGATCAATATTCTCTTGCACGTAAATATTGTAAATAATATTCAATGTTGGCGTCGTACGGGATG
>NW_012052765.1:0-407 GCF_000956235.1 Wasmannia auropunctata | reverse complement strand
TATTGACACGAACAGAATGAATTAGAATATTAGATGATCTGTTAAATGACGCACGAGTCACACGGATCACTTGCATGCTCTACTATTGCTATTTATTAAATTTTTTGTGTAATTACTTACAAACAGCTGGCTGACCATTTTGTGTATAGGACCATATTGGGTCCAATTACCTTACGAAAAGGTTAAACGTCTATGTAATTTTTTCATCAGACTTTCGAATAAAACTTAAAGTGCGCAATTTCTTATGCACCATTTAAATTTGCAAATCTTTATTGTAATTTTATATATTGTAATTTTATCCGTTTCTAATCCTGATTTATTTTAGAATACTAGAATGCTTTCTTTACACTGAGCAGCAAGGGTACGAATTAACTTCTCCTTGTTCAATTAAGCCCAGCTATCAGTCA
>NW_012052764.1:0-770 GCF_000956235.1 Wasmannia auropunctata | reverse complement strand
GTTGGACACCGCTGCATTGTGCGGCACGCGCCGGCCATCTAGATGTTGTGAAGCTGCTCGTGGAAAGTGGCGGGTCTCCGGAAACCAAGACGAATCTCGGTTGCGCACCGATCTGGTTCGCCGCATCCGAGGGTCACAATGATGTGCTGAAATACCTCATGGAGAAAGAGCATGATAAGTATGCTCTGATGGAAGATAGAAGGGTAAGATATCCGTATATCTGATAAAAAGGCCAGCAAATACTTTGGGTAAAAAAATTCTTGAAATGAGAGCTGCTCAAATATCGAATTTTTAAACTATTGTACAAATTTTTGAATTATCTCTTTTATCTCATACAGTATAAAAAATTTACAGACAACATAATTGCTCATAAAATCTTATAATCTAATAAATCTTAATTTTTTTCAAAACTTTTTAACTTTGAAATAAAAAGATGTTCATTCATAAAATATCTTCTGCGATTTAATTTAAAAACATTCTTTATGTAATTATTATAATGCAGAAAAATTTATATTTAATGTTATTTCTTTCGCATTGCATAAATATAATTTCATAAAATCATTTTAGGCTAAATTAAATTTTCGAAATTTTCGTATATTATATAGTTGCACTTGGTGTGGCATGAGGTAATGGCATGATGTCAAAAGATGCACGACATTTGAAAATACATTTTGTCTAACGAAACTGAAGACAAAAGTTTTCTTTTTAATGTTGAGTACACACGTGAGGTAAATTATGTTACAGACGAAAATTTATTGATAATGCACGTG
>NW_012052763.1:0-417 GCF_000956235.1 Wasmannia auropunctata | reverse complement strand
TTTTTCGCAATAAATTCTTTACAGATTCGTATAGAATGCAAATTAGCATTTATTAGATGTCGCGAAGTTGAGAAGAATTTCACAGGACTTGATGCTTTAAGCATCGATTTATTAGATTGCCTTTGGATATTTAATTGTAATATTACATACTATAGTTACTAGGTTTGGAGCTACGGAGATGCACGCGATATGCGGCCACGTGGTGTTACATGAACCGAAAATTGTAACTAAAATTTACACTTTTTATATGAAAGCACCAAGATTCGCTTTGTACCGTTGTTGGCGTTTTAAGATTTTAAGATAATAAATTTAAGTTACAATTTTACATTACTCTTCTCAAGCTATTAAAAAGACGGACTAAATTAATATCGCATTGAACATAAGGATGTTCTAAAATCTAACTGAAGGTAGATGCAG
>NW_012052762.1:0-550 GCF_000956235.1 Wasmannia auropunctata | reverse complement strand
TTTTCTTTTGCTTCTGCACGATTTGAATGTTAAAGTAACATTGTTTAGAGTAAATTTTATCCGTTTTTAGAATCATTTAAATTTTTAAACAGCACGTTTTATAATATGCCTAACATAGTATATCCTATATAAATATACTTGTGACATATTATACCACGTTATACCGTGTCGGGATTATTTTTACGTTAAACTTGATCCTTTATACTGTAAAAAAACGCAAAACTTTGCGCAAATTTGCGAATTCAATTAATATAAATAATTAATGCACAGAGCTGTGTATTAATCATTTATATTAATTGAATTCGCAAATATGCGCAAACAATTTTGCGTTTTCTTTACAGTCTAAAGAACCAAGTTTAACGTACAAATAATCCCGACACGGTATAACGCGGTATAATATGTCATAAGTATATTTATATAGGTTATACTATGTTAGGTATATTATAAAACGTATTGTTTAAAAATTTAAATGATTCTAAAACGGATAAAATTTACTTTAAACTATGTTACTTTAATATTCAAATCGAGCAGAAGCAAAAGAAAATTAATA
>NW_012052761.1:0-381 GCF_000956235.1 Wasmannia auropunctata | reverse complement strand
CGATCTTCCATCACAGTTTAATGCACAAAATCGATCATTTCGTCAGTTGTAGCGATTTTCGGGCGCCCGGAACGTTCCTCGTCTAAAATGCTCGTACGACCACGTTTGTACTCGGCCATCCAATGTTTGACCGTTGTAAATGAAGGGGAGGCTTCACCGTATACAGAGTCTAACTTATCTTTTATTTCCTGAGTCTTTTTCCCTTTCAAATGAAGGAATTTTATCACTGCGCAATACTCGATTTTCTCCATTGTTGATAGACAATGTCAGCTGACAACTTTGGAGAGTTGCCATAGACAGAGTAATGATCAGAATGACTTCAAATTTTTTACGGTTTACATATGTCAAGGCTATCTATCGGACGGCGAAAGAATTTTTTTC
>NW_012052760.1:0-336 GCF_000956235.1 Wasmannia auropunctata | reverse complement strand
TTCGCACGCGGGTGGAGGCGACGGAGGTGACGTAGCTTCTTCGGCCGGCGGCTTCAGTTTGATGATTGGCTCGTTGTTTGTCGGCTGTTTCAGCGCGGTGCACGCGGGTGGAGGCAGCGGAGGTGACGTAGCTTCTTCGGCTGGCGGCTCCAGTTTGATCACTGGCTCGTTGTTTGTCGACTGTTTCAGCGCGGATCCGCACGCGGGTGGAGGCTGCGGAGGTGACGTAGCTTCTTCGGCCGGCGGCTCCAGTTTGATCACTGGCTCGTTGTTTGTCGACTGTTTCAGCGCGGATCCGCACGCGGGTGGAGGCTGCGGAGGTGACGTAGCTTCTTC
>NW_012052759.1:0-523 GCF_000956235.1 Wasmannia auropunctata | reverse complement strand
TTCAGCCAATGAGAATACAGCAGACTAAGATTGAGATTGGTGTTTGGAAATTAGAATTCCGTCTATTTTTTTAATCTTCAATCTCAATCTTAGCCAATGGCTTGACGACTTTTTGGTCACGTGATGACTACTGACATTTTTACCGAGAATGATAAAGCAGATAGAGGTTAAGTTCGTGCAATAATAAACGTGCAATTAAATTTAATGCACAGGTAAGTATTGTTATAAACAAAATTTATTATCTTAATAATATATGCGAATATGTATATATACACCAAGCTGCTTTGTTTGCTGAACGCAGCTATATTATCAATCGCAATGCAAATCGCAATTTATAATGTGATTGGACAAGCTTCAATCTCAATCTTATAGCGTTTTCGATTTGTTGACTCGATCCGACTCCGAGTCGATGGTCTGTTCTTTTTAGCTATAAAAAAATAGTTAAAATGTACAAGAAACGCTAAAAAGAACAGACTATTTTGACTCGGAGTCGGATCGAGTCAACAAATCGAAAACGCTATTA
>NW_012052758.1:0-454 GCF_000956235.1 Wasmannia auropunctata | reverse complement strand
TTTTAGATATTATTTTTCTAATTACAATTATACTTACGATTACCATACAATAATTTTTTTAACTAATAAAACAAATATAAATTATTTACAAAAATTTAATATACACTCGACAACAAAATTAAAGCATCACCCATTCTGATTACTAAAAATAGGCAAATTTCAAGAGAGTATAACTTCGTCAAAAATGATCGTATCGGAATGATCAAAAAAAGCATTTTAAAGCTTAAAGTCTCTACTTTCGACATCCATAATTCATTAAATTACTTACTGATTCTTTACAAAGCTGCACGGATGCAAATGGAGATGCATCAAATCTAAAAATTTTTTACCAAGTTTGCGAAGTTCCAAATAGTAAAATAAAAATCGCACGCAAATGAGAATTTACATCGTTCGAAAAGCGTGAATCTTTAGCTTTTAATTTTGAGCACCCCGGCCAGCATTGTGCGATTTTTTT
>NW_012052757.1:0-587 GCF_000956235.1 Wasmannia auropunctata | reverse complement strand
CTTCACATTTGTTTATATTTTATATGCAACTTTATATTTATGAAAATAAAATATATCTTAACTAACACATATTTCATCTTTTTAACATCTATTAAGATGATATATACCATTGGTATACTCTTACTAGCATTTAATGTTTATGGATCATCGAAGCATCAGTTCTCGGACGATCGCAAGGTTAAGCACGTTCCATAAGGTTTATAGCTTGGATGGGTAACCGCTTTAGGAATAGCGTAAATAAGTTTCCAAAAATGTATTTTTTAATCACAATTTTGTTATATATATTTTTTTTCATTCTCTAGTATATGATGCTAATTAATAAAATTTATTGTATTTAAAACAAATTTAGTTTAGCAATTAAATTGGAATAGTCAAGAATACATCAAAAATTTTTGCAATTTGACATCATTTTGACAAACTAAAATTTGATCTTATTTTGATATCATTTTGATGTCATTTTGATCTTTCTGTTCTCCTTGGGTTTATTGTACATCTGGCTCTGCCTTCATTTCGAGCATATAACTTGACTAACTTTTCCACGAAATAAACGTTTTGGTAAATTGATAGCATTAGTCGCCATGTTGAGG
>NW_012052756.1:0-3301 GCF_000956235.1 Wasmannia auropunctata | reverse complement strand
AAAAATTGAACATATTCCTGAATGTGTATTACTTATTATAAATACTTTTAGATAGAAAAATCCGAATCCGAATCCTAATCCGAAATTTCAAATAGTTTTCCTTAAAAAAATTCACAAAAATGATCTTTTTTCCGGCTCCTAGGTGTATATCTCCCCTTAAAAGATTCGAATGTTTGGATAACCCGAATTTGAAACGTCACATTTATTTATAATCCAGATAAATAAATATTATATCCGGATAGCGTCAAATCCGAACGAACCTTGAAGCCCTAGCTTGGATGCCTAATAAAAAATATATATGTTCTTGAAAATTTGTTACGATGTGTGCGTACGATATCGATAAGTAGTAAACATGAACACATGAATACACACTATTACATCAATATCGCACGCATACATACTCACAAATCGTCGGTAAAACAGTAACATTTTTAGAGTTTGATTCCAGTTTAGAATCGCCTTAAGATATCAAAATATCAAAGTGTATCCCCAAAATTACACTTCCCGCCATCTTTTGTAACACAATAATTGGGAAAATCTGAATCGCAAACGCTTACGAGCAGTTTACCTCACGTATAAAGCTGTAATAACATACAATGGCGGACAATTGAGGCGTAATGCAGATGTTATTATAAAATAAATGAAATCTTTTACAAATGTAAACAGTTTTTTATTATTTTTCTTGAAGAAAAAAATTCTATAAATAATTTTATATTATACAGTACATTATACAATATAGGTATCGCGCTGTCAATATTTTTATTTGTCACTATATTACAAAATTTAGTTTAAGAGTGACGAAAGAAAGTTTTAAATTTGCAATAAATCTATGGATAATTTTTTTCTTGATTTTATTGATTTTTTTATTAACATATCTAAAGCGCGCATCATTAATTCTCTGACAATATATGTATATATGTATTTACATTCATATATTTATATATTTTATATATAAAATAATAAAATAAATAAAGCTATAAATATAAATAAAATACTTTTATAAAGATATATGAAATTACACATTACAAATTGTAATTTTTTTTCATGTACATACATGCGCTATGCGTAATACGTGTACATAAAATTAAAATTATGATATGTGTGTATAATATGAGCATAAAAAATTAAAGAAACTATTTTTTTAACTATAAAACTAATCTTATTTATTTAACACTCTTGTTTAATTTATAAAAACTTATTTAGCATCTTCTAATTTATTTTATCTTGATAAAATTGATCTATATAATAATTAATAATGAACAATAATAATAAAAATTATTATTGTTTGACACTTATTAAAACATACGCGCTCTTCTTGACAGTTACTCCCATAAATTACCAAGTATTATAAACAAAACAAGAAAAGGAATCAGTATCATGGAAAAGCGATTACAATAAATCTTTTTCTTTTTTAAAAATGTCATCTTATCTCTCTTTAAAAAATTAATTTACTATCCTAATTACAAACTATTATAAATCTAGCTCGTAATCGTAATAAACAAAATCACACTATGTATATAACAAGCCTGAGCCGAGCATAAATGGATGGTAAAACCTAAACTAATTCTGAACCAATTTTTCTAAAATACTGAAAGATTTTTTTTCATTTTCAGAATGCAAACAGAATTTTACTTTTTGGCTCGAAAGAGTCAAGATTAATATAAACAATTTTTATAATTTTTAATATTTCTAAAAGTAATGAAGTAAAACAATATAATATAATAATTGCACACGCACGCGCACACGCGCGCTCATATACACACACATTTTGTTGAAAATTAAATCAAGTCGTATGTAAGTCGCAAATCTAGTTTGCTTTTTTCTTAATTATTTTAACTTATCTCAATATTATTTTCAATTAAAATTCCAAATAGCACAAGACATTTTTGCAGGATCATCCTGAATACGTCCCAAAAAATACCCCAGGATGTCTTTAGGATATTTTGATGACATTCATATATCTGCAAAATGTTCTTCGGGACATACTTTTAAGATTTAATATTTTAGGACGTTCTACATAAAGTGGTCGTCTCTTTTGATCACTAATAGAAGTAATTGTGCTTATCTTTAGCACAAAAATGTACTTTCTTCAATATATTTTTAATTTATAAGAATAATTCTTATGCTTCCTTTTTCGTTACTTCTGTGTCATTTATTCATAGTGATTCAATCAACAGATATTATCAATAAAAGGAACGGCAATCATATAAGATAACAGAGAATTCTTATCTTCTTCTTGTACATTCGATCTCTCTAACGTACCTTTCTACAGTCAAATCATGAATTCTGAGCTGTGTTGTTCGTTATATATATATACTGTGAGTTTCTGACTTTGAACTGACTTTGATTTCTCTTGGTGACCAGAGCAATCATGATAAGATTGGCAAATCAAAAATGAGAAAGAGGAAACGTTGAATAAGTGGCCGACATTATTTATATATATGACGATAGAAGAGCATATTATTACAGATAGGTAGTAAACTTATCATAATAAGGTATATTATTCCGCGAGTGACATTAGCAATTTAATTTTCAAATATTTAATTCAATTACAAATTTTATGCGAATAACTTCTTAAGGGATTAGCCTAGAGATCATGGACATAGGAATATAAGGAGACAGAGCAGAGTTGCGTGGGGAAGGCAGTGCGGGACGATGCGACGAGGTAATTGCCACCTGAATTGGCTGTTAATTTGCGCAAGCGCAATGATATAAGTTCTCGTATCCGTGTGATACACACAGATATAATAGATTGAGTATCTCTATGCTTTTGCTGTGGAGGGGGAGATCTGGGACTCAATAAGAGTGAAACCAGGTGGCAACTCCCCCCGCATTTCGGCTTCACTCCCCTCGCCTAAGTTACGACTTTGTCTGTCTCCTTATATTCCTATGTCCATGCTAAAGATTCTCTAGGTAGAGATCAGACGTTGTCTGATTTCTACCTAGGATCTTTAGATTATCCCACCCCTGAGAGTTTAAAATGATACCTTAAGTTTTGGATTTTTTGTGGGTAAATGGATATCTTTATTTAAAATCTGCTTAGAGGACATTATTGTACAAAGAAACCAAAAAAATATTTTTTTATTTTTCTTATCTCCAAAATGGCGGCGCACTGGCCTACACTTGCGGAATCCCTTTTTTTCTATCGGTGTACAGGATTCCAGGCACATGGTTTGATCTTAAACAAAACACAAAGAATTTTCATTATCTACATATTAAAGACTAAAGAAGTACGTAGGGATTTTTCAAAATATTGATTTTTCTCAAAATGGTAGCTATTTTACGAAAGACTTGTATTGAC
>NW_012052755.1:0-417 GCF_000956235.1 Wasmannia auropunctata | reverse complement strand
TTTTTTTTTCGTTGCTTAGTTTTTGTTTTATAGGCAAAAATAATAACTAATTTTTGGTCGAAAAATCACTATGTTATGTTCAAACGTCCGCCATTTTGTCATAAATCGATATTTTCAAAATCGGCTATGACAAGTATTAGACTATAGTCTTTAATATAATAATCTTTTTGGTTTTTTGTTTCAGATGATTTTTGAAGAAACGCCAGTGGGTACCGTTTACCCGGATTTTTTTACGGCGTTCCGAAAATTATACAACAACCTCGTCAATTTTTTATTTTTTTAATAAAAAAAATTGAACATATTCCTGAATGTGTATTACTTATTATAAATACTTTTAGATAGAAAAATCCGAATCCGAATCCTAATCCGAAATTTCAAATAGTTTTCCTTAAAAAAATTCACAAAAATGATCTTTTT
>NW_012052754.1:0-630 GCF_000956235.1 Wasmannia auropunctata | reverse complement strand
GAAATGGCGTTTCAATAAGTTAGAAATGGATAACGTACATGTTTGAGTGAGACAGAAGATATTGTAAGAAGTTTATTTAGAGGTATCACTGAAATTGAACAGACTGTTTTATTAGTAGGCGACCTCGTGCAAATTTTTCCGACCTTTCAGCAACATGGACCTAAGAATACATGGACGGAGTCTTTTGCGAGGGGAAAGTGATAATAACGGTAAGGGGACAGTACCATAGACGTAGAAATATTACACTGATTTCGGTTAATTCCGTCAGCATAGCTCGGAAGTGTTCGGTATAATAGTGTTGTGATCCAATAAGAGTGAACTGGGCACCAATCTCCCCCAATCTCCCCCCGCATTTCGGCTTGACTCCCCTCGCCTAACAATAAGTTACGACTCTATGCTCCGTCCCCTTATATTCCTACGTCCATGATATCACTATCCCCCTCGCCTTTTTAACCAGTTTATGCACCGTCCATATATTCTTACGTCAATGTTCAGCAATCTCTTAAGAGGATTCTAAACCCTAGATCAAACTCCAAAAATCCGCTGTTTTACCGACAATTTGTGAGTATGTATGCGTGCGATATTGATGTAGTAGTGTGTAGTGATGTGTCATGTTTATTACCACATCAA
>NW_012052753.1:0-489 GCF_000956235.1 Wasmannia auropunctata | reverse complement strand
TTTTATCTCTAGAATGTCGAGTAACCTATTCGATGCGTCGCGCAAGGAGTCACGCGACAAATGATGCAATAAAATGAGATATTTTGGTCGATTAATCGTGACGCGACGGACGACGCAACGCGTGACGCGCTCAGTGGGAATGCACCCTTAGACCAAGGCGAGTGCGTGAAGCTTACTTCAATCCTGCTACGGGTCAACCCAATATTGCAGCGAATTCGGGACTGGCCCAATGAACACAAAGAATTCAAAACAAAAGAAATAAAATAAATAATTAATATAAAAATAACTGAATATATATGTTCAGTTATTTTTATATTATCTATTTTATTTCTTATGATTAGAATTTTTTGTATTTATTGGGCCAGTCCCGAATTCGCTGCAATATTGATTATACTTCGATCTTAGCTCAGAGAGCGAGAAGCGATACCGTTGAGACATTTGTCTCTCCTTATATATGATTCTGTGCCGAATTTTACTTACGAGAAAATA
>NW_012052752.1:0-540 GCF_000956235.1 Wasmannia auropunctata | reverse complement strand
TAAAAGACGGAAAACGGCCAAATATACGAGCACGACTGGGTGTTACTGTACATATAATTAATTTATTATGACACTCGTAAGCACAGCGGTACGTTTCGACCTTACTTGGTCTTTCTCAACCGCAAGTTACAAAAATTCAATACGATGATTACATGAACGTGGTAAATTACAATAAGATAACTCAAAACCGCTGGATGTTTTTAATATAAATAAAAAGGTAGAACCCACTGGGTAATGTCGGACCCTGACATAATTCTTTAGTAAGCGCTATTTTTCTGATCGGGAGTAGGATGACAGAAAGAGCACGGATGCCCTATGTCCAAAATTAAAGTTGTAAAAGACGGAAAACGGCCAAATATACGAGCACGACTGGGTGTTACTGTACATATAATTAATTTATTACGACACTCGTAAGCACAGCGGTACGTTTCGACCTTACTTGGTCTTTCTCAACCGCAAGTTACAAAAATTCAATACGATGATTACATGAACGTGGTAAATTACAATAAGATAACTGTCGAAACCGCTGGATGTTTTTAA
>NW_012052751.1:0-361 GCF_000956235.1 Wasmannia auropunctata | reverse complement strand
ATATTCATATACACATAATATATAAATAAATAAATAAATAAAATATATATATATACTGTGATTATATGCTGTATATATTTATATATATCTGTTATATACATCCCCGTTCTTAGCATAACCCAGGATCAACGACGAGGACGTGACGAGGTTCTGATCCCTTTTTTATATATTTTTTAACAAAAGACGGAAAACGGCCAAATATACGAGCACGACTGGGTGTTACTGTACATATAATTAATTTATTACGACACTCGTAAGCACAGCGGTACGTTTCGACCTTACTTGGTCTTTCTCAACCGCAAGTTACAAAAATTCAATACGATGATTACATGAACGTGGTAAATTACAATAAGATAACTGT
>NW_012052750.1:0-570 GCF_000956235.1 Wasmannia auropunctata | reverse complement strand
TCGGAATGATCAAAAAAGCATTTTAAAGCTTAAAGTCTGTACTTTCGACATTCATAATTTACAAAGTAAATAAGAAAAATAAAAATCTAAAAATTTTTTACCAAGTTTGCGAAGTTCCAAAAAGTAAAATAAAAATCGCATGCAAATAAGGTTTACATCGTTCGAAAGCGTGAATTTTTAGCTTTAATTTGAGCAGTCGGCGAGCATTGTGCGATTTTTTTTTCACCGAGTTATTCAACATTGAAGTAAAAATGATCCTTATGCTTCAACATTGAATAACTCGGTGAAAAAAAATCGCAAAATGCTCACCGAGTGCGCAAATTAAAGATAACGATTCACGCTTTTGAATGCTGTAAACCGCATTTATGTGCGATTTTTAATTCACGTCGAGGAATCTTGCAAAATTCGTAACAAATTTTGTCGCATCTTCATTTGTATTCGTAATGCTCCGTAAAAGATCAGTAAGATCGATATAAAAAGTAGAGACTTTAAGCTATAAAATGCTTATTAAAAAATTTCAGTCTATTGTAATTTGAGTGGCAAGAAAAGATTTGCAACTCCGTAAATTCG
>NW_012052749.1:0-397 GCF_000956235.1 Wasmannia auropunctata | reverse complement strand
CTAAAAATAGGCAAATTTCAAGAGAGTGTAACTTCGTGAAAAATAATCGTATCGGAATGATCAAAAAAGCATTTTAAAGCTTAAAGTCTGTACTTTCGACATTCATAATTTACAAAGTAAATAAGAAAAATAAAAAATCTAAAAATTTTTTACCAAGTTTGCGAAATTTCAAAAAGTAAAATAAAAATCGCACGCAAATAAGGTTTACATCGTTCAAAAGCGTGAATTTTTAGCTTTAATTTGAGCAGTCGGCGAGCATTGTGCGATTTTTTTTTACCGAGTTATTCAACATTGAAGTAAAATGATCCTTATGCTTCAACATTGAATAACTCGGTGAAAAAAAATCGCAAAATGCTCACCGAGTGCGCAAATTAAAGATAACGATTCACGCTTTTGA
>NW_012052748.1:0-495 GCF_000956235.1 Wasmannia auropunctata | reverse complement strand
GTGTGCTTCAATACATTCTCATTGAAATTAATCGAACTCCATAACTCTTTTTCTCCAAAATTAACATTGTTGTCCATATTAATATTATCGGTAGCAGCTATATGTAAATAATGAAGTTCTTTCTTTGAAGGATCTATTTTTGGCCATTCGACATTAGTTACTTTTGGAATTCTGTAAAAATTTGAAGAATTAATATTTTCGTGTTGTGTGAGTGCAAGTTAAATTCAGTGTTCAATAGTATAAGTATTTTACGCTTACCCCTCTGTAGCAAACGATACCCAAAAGTCGATTAAGTGTTTCTGCATATTACGATCCTCTTGTCTTGTTGTTGAATTTAAAAAGAGAGTATCAATTACGTAGAGTACGTCATCCGCGTGAGAGACTCCTAATAAGATGAATAAATAAATTTTAAATTAAGGTTCTTTAAAATATGTTTATATTTACTTATAAATTTGTGATTGATATTTTACAGATTTATACCATAATTCGGAGAGC
>NW_012052747.1:0-1702 GCF_000956235.1 Wasmannia auropunctata | reverse complement strand
GTTTCAAGCCTTTTCGATTCAGTTTTTTACTGATAGAGTAACGCTATACGATTAGCGGGTGCTATTTAAAATAATTAAACACCTTGTATAATACATATTTTATATTTATATATACATATATATATATATATATATATATATATACACACCCGGGCAGAATGTTACGGGGCTGGCATTCACGCGTCATACGTGTACGCGACACGCCGCCTGTTTGTTGTGACATACGTCCAAATTGTACACACGCACCTATGGGCGCGCGCAATCGAGCACGCACGCAGCTGCCGCCGCGCCGCGCCGATGTACTCGTTTGGCTCGCGGTTTCGTGAGTTTGCGGGCGCTCGATTCGGACGTGCCGCGCCATAGGCTGGAACGCCGGATTCTAATCAATTGAAAGCTGCCTCGTTTCATCGATTTAACCGTCGGCTGCAAACGATCGCCTTTGTCCGGTTGCAAAATCCGAATCGCTGGCAACCGTGCGTCCCAATTTAAAATCGGCGCACCGTCCGCGCCGCGCCGCGCCGCCCCCGCTGTACCGTCGCGCCGATCCGTTTAATTCCGTGCGCTCGCACAAATTATTTTTAACTCATTCGTACGCGGAATCTGGAATCGTCACGTGTAAGTCGGCAAAAGCACGCGGCGCGAATGCCAGATATGTAATTCCAATTATGCTCCAATTAGCCCCCTTTTGTATGCGTTCGCAATTGAAGAACGAAAAGTATGGGCTTTTAAAGCGAAATGGCTTTCGTTATAACGGAAACGCAGTTATTTATTATAAAAACTACACGTTTATGCTTTTCCATAGAGAAGAATCGTGTAACTTTTTTTCCTTTTACGTCGTCCTTATATGTCATGATTTTTCTGTCTGCACATGTGAGAACAGAGGAATTACCTTTCAGCTTCTTTTTTTTTCCAAACAAAGCTATTGTGTCAGAGAAATTCGAGATCCTTTTATCGTTTCATAAAAAAAAAGAACGTCATGCAATACGTAGTAACGAATCATTCAGGCTGCGGCGTGCTAGTTAGCGCGAAGTATCGCGCGAGGTATGAAATAAACATCGCGTCGCGGCAAACATCGTGAAACATTGTTGCAGGTTCTATTTTTATGCCCGGACTATGTAGCGGCCCGCGTGTGTGCACCGCCGCGTGGGATTGGTTCCCGCGCAGCACGTGGGACGCCAGGAAACATGTTTTTTTTTGCGTCTATCTCCGCTTCGTTATCTCCGCCGGCAAAGTTCGTAATAAAGCTCGTGGAAGCACGTCCATATCGTAAGTGAATGGGTAGGCGAGGAAAAGCTATCGCATCGCGCGCTAATAAAATGACGTTCCTCCGCCAGGAGCACATCCACCCCCGCGCAGTGACTCCCTCACCCCTTTCCCCCTCACGAGTCGCGAAATTGCGCAAAAAATCGTTACCAGTCCCGACGGTTTGTGGCTACAATGTCTCACACTCGCGCAAAATATATATTTTTTTCTTTTTTAGTAGGTATATGCTTCTCACATCGCGCCGTGAATATCCACCGCGGTGGCTCGTATGTGTGCGCTGTGACGTCAAAAGCGCGAGTCGAGTCGAGTTGTGCGTCATGTTATACAAATATAAAGCAATACGCATGTAAATGACTATAACCACGTCACACGGACGCGCGCGTGTTGGTCTCGTTTAAGGTTTTTCAATGATTTCTTTTTTATTTATTTGAAAAAAAAA
>NW_012052746.1:0-509 GCF_000956235.1 Wasmannia auropunctata | reverse complement strand
ATAATAATTCTTACATTAAACGCAATTTAGTTATTCACCTTCGCATTGTTCTGTATATTATTCCGCAGTGACAGTAGGTGAAAGTTCCGTGGTGTGTGAGCATCGCTTCCAATTGTCTGATTAAAAGATCTGTTAACATACTCCAAAACAAGTCAATTCGGTTGTAATGAAAATTTCGCAACGGTCGTGTTACGAGTACATCTTGTCAAGTATAATGCCGCGTACAGAATGTTACAATATAGTATTATGTACGTACATTCTGTACGCGACATTATACTTGACAAGGTGTACTCGTAACACAACCGCTGCGAAATTTTCATTACAACCGAATTAACTTGTTTCGGAGTGTGATGATAGATCTTTTAATCAGACAATTGGAAGCGATGCTCACACATTACGGAACTTTCACCTACTGTCACTGCGGAATAATATACAGAACAATGCGAAGGTGAATAACTAAATTGCGTTTAATGTAAGAGTTATTATAAGAGTTTTGTATCGCTGAGGAA
>NW_012052745.1:0-336 GCF_000956235.1 Wasmannia auropunctata | reverse complement strand
ACCATCTTCGTCGTCGTCGTCGTCGTCATCTTATTTCAACGTTCCGCGCTTTCAGCGACCGCGTTTCTCATAAAATCCCCCTCGGGCTTCATAAAAATCGTCCGCCGATAAATCACGAATGAAATTCCGCGGACGTGTGTAACACACGCGCGCGCGCGCGCACCCGCGCACGTCACTCTGATCCGCGGGCGCGATTCGCTCGGTCTTTCGAGCGAATTACGGCCGGCAGGGAGAATTAATCGTTTAAGTCTCTCGGCGTTGTCAACGCACACACACGGTGTGCGCCTCTGCGCATCTCATATTCCCACGCGTTTCCCCTCCCCAGATCGGAAGAGC
>NW_012052744.1:0-1374 GCF_000956235.1 Wasmannia auropunctata | reverse complement strand
TTATGAAGTCTCGTGAAAATATAATTTCCTATTACTTACTCTCCGAGTTCTCCTCGGCATGGAATTCGCGATGGATAGGCCTACAGGCGACCTTGCGTGGCTAATTCAAGAAAGATTCATCTCTATTTCTCTCTCTCTCTCTCTCTCTCTCGAGTCCTCGAGTAGTCTACTTGGGTTATTTTCCCATAATCCAACGCGGATGGCCCTTGTTTTCAGGACGCCTCGGAGTATTTGGACGGCGCAAGACGGTAGCGGCAGGATGCGATAAGACAACGGCGCCGTAATTCAAAGATAGCGTCGTGTTTGACCTCGGTATAGTGGCCCCTTTGTAGCTTTGTAGCCAGTCTCGCGAGAGACAAGGCGCGATATTTGCGCTCCGGCCGGTGGCTGGAAACAGGAAACCGAGACAGAGCAGGGACACGTTAAGTCAGTGTAGTTCCATAAAATCGCGTGCCGGTGTGGAAAGTCCAGAAGTTCACAGAGAGGGAGAGAGAGAAAGAGAAATTGACTCTTCTGCATATTTAAACGATTAAAAAAAATCTTGACGTCCCAAGTGTCGTAAAAAATTACAAAAGAAACCTACGAAGTGTGAAAATAATCATAGCGCTTGATCGTTCTACAAATAAGTGTGCCGGAAAAAAATATATGTAATTAGCGTAGAAGTGCCGGTTTCGTTCCCGCAGTTTCGCGCGAAGGGCGATACCGTCGTTCTCGAAATCATCCCATACAACGCGAACGTTAGACGTATATGAGGGACGGCGGTGCAGCCGCCGCCGTTGCCAGCAACATCAGAGAGCATTTAATCCGGAATACCGAATGCGAGAGCATACCGCCAGCCCCGAGCGATAGATTTGGGCAATGCGCGAGAACGGGGTTGCAACCCTCGGTCGGTCCGAAGTGCACCCTATCCCTCGGCGGGCCATTAATAATATACCCATATTGGACACAATTCACCTTGAAATTAACCGGCAGCCGATTGGTAAGCCTGGCCAAATTGACTTCGAAATTGACAATTTACGATCGCTCGCCCGCGCGCTTACTCGCCCGCGTCCGTTCTCTCATTCGCGTTTGTTCTCTCGTCTCGTTCTACTCGCCCGGACTCTTTTTCTCTGGCGAGCGCCAGGCAACCGTGACCGGCCGTTGAATCCATCAGAATGCCATCGCATTCGCGAATCGAGGCTCGTTACGCCGAGAGATACGCTTATTAAATCATAATGCTATTAATCGTCACTGCGATAAACGTGTTACATTAAATTAAAATACATTACACGATTTTTATCAAGTGTAATTTCACATCACAGCGCGATCGGATTCCTATGACATTTTGCTGAAATGCAAATCCTTCTTTCATGTCTGAGAGAGAGAGAGAGAGAG
>NW_012052743.1:0-417 GCF_000956235.1 Wasmannia auropunctata | reverse complement strand
ATATTTTTGGAGATTTGACGCATTTTCATTTGGACCTATGTAATTCCATAAAAAAAATCAATAGGATCGTTTTCTAAAGTGTCGATCTGAAAAGTAGAGATTTCAAGCTTTAAAATGCTTTTTTGAACATCTCGATATGATCATTTTTGACGAAGTTACACTCATTTAAAGCTTGTCTATTTTAAATTATAGAATACATATGACCAAAATAAAGATCACCTTACTTTACCATACCAAAATAGGACAAATTCAAGAGTGTTACTTACGTTAAAATGATCGTATCGAGATGATACAAAAAGCATTTTACAGCTTGAAATCTCTACTTTCCAAATTGAAGCAAAAAGGACCATTTTTGCTTTAATGTTGAATAACTCGGTGAAAAAAATCGTACAACGCTCAACAAAAAAGCAAATTAAA
>NW_012052742.1:0-672 GCF_000956235.1 Wasmannia auropunctata | reverse complement strand
TATATATATATGTATATACTTCTCAACAAAATTAAAGCATCACTTACTCTACCCTCCAAAAATAGGCAAAATTCAAGAGAGTGTAACTTCGTCAAAAATGATCGTATCGAGATGTTCAAAAAAGTATTTTACAGCTTGAAATCTCTACTTTCCAAATCGGTACTTTAGAAAACGATCCTACTGATCTTTCATGGAATTACACGGATAGAAAAGGAGACCTGACGAATCTCAAAATTTTTTACGCACTTTGACAAATTCCATGGCGCGAATTAAAAATCGCATGCAAATGCAGTTTACAGCTTTCGAAAGAGTGAATCTTTACCTTTAATTTGCTTTTTTGTTGAGCGTTGTACGATTTTTTTTCACCGAGTTATTCAACATTAAAGCAAAAATGGTCCTTTTTGCTTTAATGTTGAATAACTCGGTGAAAAAGAATTGTACAACGCTCAACAAAAAAGCAAATTGAAGGTAAAGATTCACTCTTTCGAAAGCAGCAAACTGCATTTGTGTGCGATTTTTAGTTTATGCCATAAAACCTTTAAAATTTAGTACATATTTTTGGAGATTTGACGCATTTTCATTTGGACCTATGTAAATCCATAAAAAATCAATAGGATCGTTTTCTAAAGTGTCGATCTGAAAAGTAGAGATTTCAAGCTTTAAAATGCTTTT
>NW_012052741.1:0-448 GCF_000956235.1 Wasmannia auropunctata | reverse complement strand
CTCTCTCTCTCTCTCTTTCTTGATTAAGAAAGCTGACGTATTCGGATCTATTACGCAAGATCACAAATACAGCTTCCGAACCGACAAAATCGTGTAAGGGAAGAGGGGGCAAATAGTGACAGGGGGCAAATAGTGTCGCTTTAAATTTCTTCTCTTTCCCGCGTCTATTTTACCACTACTCGTTAATAAAAAGACAGTTCTCAAGCATCTAATCATCTTCTGAAAAAACTGTAAAAATCAAAAGCCAAATATACTCGTAGCTAGCGGAGAAGTTTAAAATTTTGCATTCGTGAAATAAGGTAAAACCTGTATCTTTTTTTGATATTTTATGTTATATTTTCTTAATTCCTGAATCGTTGAATGAGATCTAACCTATTCTATGTCATACGGTACCTTTTTCCTCTATGTTGATATAATTCCTATACTTGTATATTAATTTTATTTTTCT
>NW_012052740.1:0-588 GCF_000956235.1 Wasmannia auropunctata | reverse complement strand
TCTGTTCTCGAGCCGAAGGCAGACTGAGTCGTCGTAGGGCTGTTCGCGCGCTCGCTACTGGACTCCCTGGACGAATTGTTGTTATTGCTCTCCTAGAGAAAAGAAAAATTATCAATTTTAGTATGGGTCTCTCTTACATATTCCACTAAGAGGTAACTCTTAATTCCTACCACAAAAGCTATTTTAGAAATGCGTAACTTCATTGACACGCAAAGTTGGATTGTCTGACAGCGGAGAGTAATATGTATTAGAGAAACCTACACTTTACATATAAGAGAGAGAGAGAGAGAGAGAGAGAGAGAGAAAGAGAGAGAAAATGACTCGGCGCAGCACGCGGTCGTGCCGCGGCCGAGAGAAGAAACTCTCCGCGGGCATTTGCATTGAATACTCTCTTACCTTTCTTACTCGCCTACCTCCTCGGCGGCGAATAGGTAGGCTGTGCGCCGGCCGACCGCAGTCGCCGGAGTCTCTCTCCTTGTACCATTGTGCTTATTTATGCACTTTAATTATATCGAATATGGTGCGCCGCTCTCTCAGCCCGAGAATGACCATGCTGTGCATGTGCTCTCTTCTCTCTCTCTTTCTCTC
>NW_012052739.1:0-856 GCF_000956235.1 Wasmannia auropunctata | reverse complement strand
CGTAAAGCTGTTTATAACCGGTGCGCTGTCCGGCCGACGGTGAATGGAATTAGTATAATTAAAAGTTTAAAAGGAGCGATATGCAACATGTCTCGAGAATATTCACACGCGTGGGATGTTTTTCCAACCTTATGCAAATTTTCACTTACTCCGTGTTAATTAATTAAATATTTGCGACTAGCTCCGCGCGGGCTGTCGCGTATCCGCGCTGGCTGTCATGCTTTTGCTATTTATCATCGCGAATATTAAATTTTTTTTTGTACACGACGATCGGACGCTGAAATTTGTAGCGATAAAATTGCCAAATGTTTTTCGCGTTTCTGTTATCGACAACTAAGATCGCTGTCCATTAATGCGGGATAATCTCGATAACGGTTTACAACATGCTCATAAACCGGGCAAGATTACGTTATGTTTCGCACGTAAAGCATAAATCTAATAGCATATATCTGTGTATAATACATCCGTGGAAAAAAGACATTAAAAATGTAAAAAAAATCGCCAAGTATATTTTTTAACATTTTTATACAAAATGTTTTATAAATAACAACTCGAAAAAAACTGTTGTCTCAAATTAAAAAAATTAAACCCTTGTGATATTATTTTCGATATATACAATCTTTAAAAAAATTACAACTAAAGAAAACAAATCAAATATAATTCCATCAAAAACAAGTGAAATCAAAATATTATTCCAAGTATATTCTCTGTATTTATATTAAGGTAGAAATACAAAAGCCAAAATTCAAGAAATGCAATAGTAGAAAAAAAACCTAAATATAATGATATGCAGGGTTAGGTAATTTTTTTTTTTTACTAAGTTAAGTTAAAGTTAACAGTCTAAAACTTTAATTTA
>NW_012052738.1:0-1087 GCF_000956235.1 Wasmannia auropunctata | reverse complement strand
GAGAGAGAGAGAGAGAAAGAGAGAGAGCAGAAAATGCAACGTATCTTCTAAAATACAAAGAGCACAGATAAGATAAACAGATTTAAATGGATTTATCGAATATAATACAAATAATATAAATTTTAGAGCCTCAAACTAGTTATTATTGCTTAATATCTTTTAACAATGTTCCGACACATGCATATATTAATAAATAAGAAAATAAAACTATTAGAACAAACGTTTCGACCTTTTAACAACGGTTTTTCTTAGAGTTCACAATGTATGATTACATAAATTGAACTAATTTGTATTAAATCTTTTGGACGTATCAGCAAGAGAGCGCAACGCAACGCATGCAACATTTCTTTTATATAAAAATATTATATTAAATGTATTATATCCAATAAAATGTAATATATTTTATAACGTCGTAAAGCTAAAAATCTCCAAAAAAAAGAAACTTATTATCAATTAAATTCAATTAACAGTTTGAATAACGATGGATAAATGATTACAAAAAATTTCTGAGTTTACATTTCTTGCGGTTATCGCAGCTAATATTCCACAAGCATTTATACCGTCCTATCGTGTCGCGAGAGATCACGTAATTTTTGTCTATTAATGAGAATACGTACGAGCTTACAATTAGAGAACTTGCAATTTATCAATAAAATGTATGACAATACCTTGATGGTACTTGTACCTCTGATGTTTCTGCAGGAAATCCGGTAAGAAAGACACGTTGCTGAATAAGGAGTTCCTCGAAAGAAACTCATTGCTCACCGATCTCTTCAAGATCCCACACATTCGCGCGGTTTACAATCTGTTTGCAATGATCTTCATAATCCTGCTTTTTAAAACTGTAGCGTCCGATATCATGGAATCAGGAACGTAAGTTTGCAACGTGAAGAACGTAATTTCGCCTCTTTCCTTGCCCCCCCTCCCGCTCCCGAAGATATCGATGTAACTATTTTGCGAAAAAATCAAAATAATATTTTGTGAAATATATTTTTTTAACATTTATAATGCCAGTTAATTAAATGTCTTTAATAAAAAAAAATTTTAATTTCAGTTTTTGAAATTTTTAAATTTAATATTTTAAAAA
>NW_012052737.1:0-590 GCF_000956235.1 Wasmannia auropunctata | reverse complement strand
TAGCATTTAATTGCCGCGAGTGCCAAGACCACCCTTCGCTCCTACCGCCATCTTGTTTTTCGTTCCCTGCTTTTCCACCCCCGTTTCGCACCCCACGTGGCTCGACGCTGCAAGCGCAAAATGGTGGTTAATCCCATCGGGCGTGCGCTTAAATTTCGACTCTACCTAAGTCCCTGCGAAGTAGACCCTTCGCTCGTCGGTTTACTCGGGAGAAACAAGATTATTCCTCGTTCAAAAGATATATACTGTACCTTATTTTTAGACATATTTATTATAAACATTCTCGTAAAAACCAACTCATTTGTGGTTTTGTGTAAACTATATTTTTATTATAATTTATATTATTAAGCCTCAAGGTTGATTTAAATAAGAAAACAAAAATGTTCTCAATAAAACACGAAAGATAAGACATTTCTATTTATGTACATATGCAGCATCCTTGTCTATTTCTGTCGATTATTTGTTAGATACAGACAGATCACACAAGTTTCTCATAATTTCCAAGTATCTTTTAATTTTTACGAAACATCTTTTATCCAACTTTGCGTCCCGAAGACAGGTAATTTCCCTATTATAATCTGATAAATCGC
>NW_012052736.1:0-393 GCF_000956235.1 Wasmannia auropunctata | reverse complement strand
CGCCTGACGAGGCGATACCCTTGATCTTCGCTTTTGCCGCTTTCATTTCGTCCTCCTCGATTATCGCTTTGAACCATAGGCCCAGAAGGGCCTCCCCATCGCCTAGAGAATGATGAATGCGAAATAGCACGGGAATTTTCCTGGTGTCGGTGGTGAAGCTCTCTTCGGGACATAAACGACTCTTTTCGTGTGATCTGGACCTCGGGCAGCGTTTCCCAATGAGGATCTCCCACCCGGCCCGGCCATCATTGGGCAACGGTTTGTTACACACACTTTCCAAGGTCTTCCTGAAGGACTCGCTGGAAATATCCTCGCAGGACCCGTCACATTTGGCGGTCGCACACTCCAGCCATCTGATCCTGTCTTTCAGGTCCACCGTCTCGCTTCTCTCCC
>NW_012052735.1:0-724 GCF_000956235.1 Wasmannia auropunctata | reverse complement strand
TTGGAGATACAAATTCGCAAGAAAGCAATCGAAAAGTTGTTATCTAACATTAAATTTTGCCCAGGTATTGCCATTCTTACTGGGAAACCAACTGTTAATGCATCGGGAGCTGTTTTGTTGATCTACGATAATATAATACAATAAGCAAAATTATAATAATAAAACAAGTTTAGACGCAGATTAATGCAATATAAATGTGTAAAGAATTTCTCATCTTCCCATTTTCTAGATATTATTTAAACATATTTCTGAATAAAATTCTTTAGACTTATTTGTTGCTTGAAAGCTTTATACATACTTACGCGTAAATGATATTTATGTACACTAGCGGAAATAGCTGCCAATACTACATCTTCAAATTTGGAACCTGTATGTTTTTTTATCTCGCGAATTTTCATCAAAAGATTCAACGATTTATCATTTGTCACGTTATCAAGCCAGTAAAACATTATTTTTGCACCCGTTACAGGTGGATTGTGCAAAGCGCTGCAAAAACATACATTTTTATGATGCATTTATTCATGATATCTACTTGCATGACATTTATTATAACAAAACTTATTTATAATAATACTCCGTGCACACTATTAGCGGAAATTAAAGCACGCTTTATACAGCTTCGATAGATAAATTCTAAGAAGAAACATTTTTGTCAAAGTTACACTCACCTAAGTGAGTGAACAAGTTTAACATATTGTTTTTTTCTAAGTCTACCTTCCCACTT
>NW_012052734.1:0-324 GCF_000956235.1 Wasmannia auropunctata | reverse complement strand
AAAATTAATGACTATATACTTTAGACACTAATTCAAATACTTATTATATTAATTGTTTTGTAATTTTATCATAGTAAGATGTATAAATATGTTGTTAAATATATATTATTTGTATAATATATTTATATAAATTATGTATATAAATATATATTATTAGTATAATAATATAACAAAAAAAATTTATTTATGTATTTTAAAAGAATTAAGAATTAATAAAGCATTTAATTTTTAGTTTATACTAATATATTTTTATTATATATTAATTTCTTAAATGCATTTATATACGCATGCATATACAGATATATAATATAATTTAAAAAATTA
>NW_012052733.1:0-362 GCF_000956235.1 Wasmannia auropunctata | reverse complement strand
TACAGGGGAAACCACTATAAAAAAACGCGTCAACAATAGAACCTCATAGGTGACGTGGAATCTATTGAATTGTATACATACTTACATATATACATATGAATATATATTTTTTAATTATATATTTATCTTTAATTAGAAAATAATAAAGATTATAGAAAACAAATTCTACTAAAAGCAACAAGCTCACGTATTATTTTTATTTATGTTCTCGTTGTGTTCAACGTACAATGACTAAAAATATCAATAATAAAGGTATGTTTAAGAAATACATATTTACTAAAAATTAATGACTATATACTTCAGACACTAATTCAAATACTTATTATATTAATTGTTTTGTAATTTTATCATAGTAAGATGTA
>NW_012052732.1:0-352 GCF_000956235.1 Wasmannia auropunctata | reverse complement strand
TTGCATTCCGATTTAACTGCATCTGAAAAATGTAATCTTTCAACACTAAATTTTGATAACATGTGGCAAGAAATATTGCAATATCGAGACTCAAGTAATGTTATCAAATACCCGATTTTAAAACACCTCTTAAATGCTATCAGATCCTTTCCAAATTCAAATGCTGATCCGGAAAGAATCTTTTCATTTTTAACTGATGTCAAGACAAAGAAGCGAAACAGTTTGTCATCGTCCACCGTAAATGCAATTTGTGTTTTAAAATCGGCATTAAAGACGAGAGGAGAAACTGCTTTGAACATGAAAATCGATGAAAAGCATTTATCTCTTATGTCATCAGATAATTTATACGCTA
>NW_012052731.1:0-558 GCF_000956235.1 Wasmannia auropunctata | reverse complement strand
GCTTGAAATACCTTTTCAAAATATTGTTGCTTTGTCATGTGACAATGCGTCTGTCATGACTGGCAAACATTTATCATTTAAGAGAAAATTGAAAGAAAAATGCAAAAATGTTTTGACATTGTCATGTCCGTATCATTCTGCCGCATTAGCTGCGCATGTTGCATGTGCTAAAATACCTCCAGTTTGCGATGAATTTCTAAAGAAAATTGCAATTTTTGTTAATAGTATCCTTTTTGTTAATAGATCCCAAGCGATCAGCTATTTATCAAGAATTTTATAAATGTTTTCAAGAAAACACTCACAAAATTGTAAAATTATCTGATACACGATGGCTTTCTCACCACGCATGCGTGGAAAGAATTCTTGAATCTTGGGACACTCTTAAAAATTTTTTGAATGAAATGATTGTGAGTGAAAAAACTGGGGAAAATATTTTATGTATGATGCAAAATGTAGAAACAAAAGCTTATTTATTGTTTTTACATTACACTTTGAATTTTTTTAATGCTTATAATGCATTTTTCCAAGCAACGGAAACACTGTATCCATTTGTTGCAA
>NW_012052730.1:0-362 GCF_000956235.1 Wasmannia auropunctata | reverse complement strand
GTGGGCGCGTCCTTCGCCCTTGAATTCCGGGACGAGTTGGCTATCTCGCCCCGGCAGCTCTCCGCGATGGCCCCGGGCCCTGGGGAAATCGCCGGCCGTATCGCCCTTCGCGGGCCTCAGCCACAGCGCCCGCCTTCCCGATCGCGCCCCTGGCGGCTCTGGTATCCTTGCGCGTGGTCACGCGCTCCGCGTGTGCGCGCTCGGTCACCTGCTCGCCGCGTGCCCGGTGCGTGTCCCCTTTGCTCCGGCGCCAGGTCGCCCGTACTCCAACTCCCTTCCGCGGTCGATGGCCTTGAGTCCTCTCCGCTGACGCTCCGTTGGTCCGGTGAGGTGCCGCGGTACATATAAGAGGTTCAACGAAA
>NW_012052729.1:0-399 GCF_000956235.1 Wasmannia auropunctata | reverse complement strand
AAACAAATATACGATTACTTAAGCCGAACGCGACGGAATCGCGTGCAAGAACACAAATCCACACGACGAGGAGTACTCGCGAGTCGAGTACTCACGCACTTACGTTAATACTCGCGCACTCGTGCGCGAGGGTTTTGCGGCTCACTCGCGGTGACGATCCCCGGGTGGCTCGATACGCTATACGCGGCACTCCCGGAAGCTCACGGCACAATTCGATAAGAATCCTCGCACTTGAGGACGGACGCCAATACGCAAACCAAAGGAAAGCTGCGAAATACGCGTCGCCAAAGGGGCGCACGCGACGAAACTCTAACACGAAAATGGCGTTCCCGTCCGCAGAGTGCGAGCAAGATTCTCGATCCGCCCATGGCTTTACACGTGATAAAGAGGGTCACCTCA
>NW_012052728.1:0-641 GCF_000956235.1 Wasmannia auropunctata | reverse complement strand
TATATATATATATATATATATATATATATATATATTGTCACGTGCTCCCGTGAGATAAGTAATTCGCGCGAGCACGGATCAAACAATAAGGAGGAAATCGTACCCGATTTCGAGAGGGAAGGTGTCAGCCCTCCGGATTTCGTCCCTTCGGCGACCGACAAAGAGCAACCACGCGAAATGTTGGGCGCCAGACGCGCTCGGCGGCACGTCACTCGCGAAACGCGACGATACTGCAATAGCGCGACAAGCGAAGTGTAATTGCTTGCAACGATACCCGAAATTCGCGAACGAACGCGGCTCCCCAAAGTCGATCACGCGAGGGCCGGCCGGCTCTACCTAACAATAGAGGAGCAGGGCGGAACTAAGGGCGAACTAGGCGACGGACGGTAGGATGGTGTGGGCCGGGCGAACGAATTCGTACTCCAATTTTTGAAAATAATAATGATGCTGTTTATTAGCCGCGTAGCAAGGCGGTAAGGAATAGCGGGAATTAATACACAGTTCGGTGATAACAAGAAAAAGAATAGAAAAGAAAAGGTTCGCGTGGCGTTATTAAACGCAGGTAATTATACAGCGCGATAAGTTCCGGCGTAACAAAAAAAGGAAAAAGAAAAGAAACAGTTCAAGAAATTCGGCCGGTA
>NW_012052727.1:0-310 GCF_000956235.1 Wasmannia auropunctata | reverse complement strand
GACGTGTGCTCTTCCGATCTGGTAGAGTAAGTGACGCTTTAATTTTGTTGAGAAATGTATAATCATATATAAGTGATTAAAAATATACATATATAATTATGTAGATATAAACAATTTTTCTCATTTCTTCAAACTTGATTTTTTGTAAAAAAAACAATAGTAAAAATTATTCTTTTAATTATTTTTTATGTTTCCTTCTTATTATTATCAATTTTGTATTAAAGAATAATTTTACAAAGGAAAGAAACATATATGGACATATTTTGCATATAATCATATATAATTATATATGGAACTTTTTTTCCCGGGC
>NW_012052726.1:0-397 GCF_000956235.1 Wasmannia auropunctata | reverse complement strand
TTTAACTATCTCACTTTATCTCGCGCGAATCTATCTTCGTTTATAGTGTATATTACCCTCTCACTTTAGTGAGTCTTCTATCTCCTTTGTTGTATCATTAGAGATGAAGTTATCATGTAGGAATGATGTATCATAGGGTGTCGATAAACAAATCAATCAATTAAAGATGTCGGCATCAACTCAAGATGTCCGCACCAACTCAAAATGTCCGTTCTCACTAAATATGTCGGTCGGTCAATACTTTTCCGGCCTCTCTTTCATCTAACCATTTGCTTACTGCATTCGGACAAAACTTTTGCTTTACGTCTTCGCGCGCAAACCTTCTGACGTCAGAGCTACGTCAGCGGCTCTATACGTATACGGAACGATGTGTTCAGACACTTTTAGGGTATAATTA
>NW_012052725.1:0-503 GCF_000956235.1 Wasmannia auropunctata | reverse complement strand
TTATTTAATCAAGATTAATACTTATTGATACAAATTACGTTTGCCAATGTAGAAGAGATGATTTACAATTAGTCATATGTTTTATGCATAGTGCTAAATATTCTTTATTTCTTCGTAACATATAAATTTCCGTTAAACACTTTTAGAATTTTGTTTAATACATTATAGAAAGCCATTATCAAAGTCATTTTTTTCACTAACATGACCTTTGACAATAAATACTAATTACGATCATACTATCTGCATCCGTACATTCTTTTAATTTTTGTAACGTCTGGGTCGCTAAGGCCAATTCTTTGACCGATTACATCATTCGGTGGATTCTGAAACATTTCATAAATTACCCCAGTATTATTACAAAAATTATTCTTATATATACTTGAAACATACATACATAGATGTAATGCAAACAATGGCTTTTTTTAGAACAGTGAATTGGTAGCTCATATCTATCCGTTTAGAAATTAAACTATTCTAACAAAGAAATCAACCGTCTCACGACG
>NW_012052724.1:0-892 GCF_000956235.1 Wasmannia auropunctata | reverse complement strand
AACAGTAATTTGTTTTGAATTTGATTCCACGTTTCATTTTGTACTCGCGAATCAATCGCTTGAGCGTAGCCATGTCCCCTTCGCTCGACGTTTCAACCGTGTGAAATCTCGCGAGCATTTGCAGGAGCATTTGTACGAGCATGCCGTAATGCCCACGTGATGAGATCGCATCGCCGAACAGTTGCGCGTCCGTCGCGCGGCACGGCGAGGCGTCGTCCCACTTGGCGCGAAACGGGACGACGCCGCGAGCGGAATTCGCGCGAACGGGAGATTCTCGATCGCGACGCGGGACACCCGTTTCGACGCCTCGCGAAAACGGCCCCGCGGAAACGCGCGATCGTGGGAATCTTATCAAGCGCGCCGGAACTCTCCACGCGATCCCCGGGTCCGCGTGGCGACGCTTCGGGGAGCGAAACGAGATGCGCGCGGTGTCGGTTCGTTCGATTTTCAAGCCGGGCTCTCGAACGAAAGGGAAGCGCTTTCTCGGTGCGCGAGAAGAAGGGGTTCTCGCGTTTTTTTCTTTTCCGTACGATCGCTTTTCCTCGCGGTGCGAGCGTGTCTCGCGCGAATCGTTCCCCACCCCACAACGACGCGCGATGCGGCTCGTCGCGAGAGAACAAAGATCGTACGCGACAAACGTTGAAATAAACGTGAAAAAACGAACGCGGTGGAACGACGGAACGCCGTCCGTGCCTCCGATCTCACGAAGAGATCTTTTCGCGACGACCGCGACGCGGGAGCGAGCGAGCCCCGCGCGGCGTCCCGAGCGCTCCTCAACCGTGTCTACGCTACTCTCTCTCGAACGAACGGTGGAGTCGCAGAACCCCGTCGACGCTCGAATATTTTCGAAAAAAAAACGAACGAACGGTAGAGAACGCGCGCGCGTAGCGCT
>NW_012052723.1:0-328 GCF_000956235.1 Wasmannia auropunctata | reverse complement strand
AAAACGGTTCACCAGGGTATAAGTAGATCCGAATTTGGCGAGGAAAAGCAGACCTGGATCGCTCTTGGCACTCCACGCAACGAGTCCACTGCGACGAGTACGCTAACCGAGCATCAAGTCTTGTTGAGAGAAGGCTACATAAAGTCGTCAAGCTGCCGCCGAATACGCCATCCTCGCCCGGCATCGCCGTAGGCCACGACGTTCCTCTACGGAGGAAGACGGCCCCGAGAAGGATTGCCGCCACGAGGAGACGAAAGGCCAAGCCGGTACCGACTTCTCAGGCGACAGGCAACGGCGTCAAGGACCAACGGGCAGAGTGGAAGCTGTT
>NW_012052722.1:0-665 GCF_000956235.1 Wasmannia auropunctata | reverse complement strand
TGCATATAGTGCAGTGATAAAGACTATTATCGGTTTCTACTTTGCGTATCCAAGGTTTATATCGATCAGTAAGCCAAGCTTCCGTGAAGCTTCGCTTACGTTTTCTAAGTGTATCATTCATGACGATTATTAAAAAATTAATTTAATTGTAATATGTGTTTAAAATTCTGCTTTACCTTTTGGTCGTGAACATTACTTTGCGAGCTCAAGACGATCACTGGCAAGACATCGCAACCGAAAAGGCAAAAGTATTTGTTTAAAAAAAGCAATGCGTGCTAGCGCGGCTCGACGAGGCACGCTAGCAATGCGTGCTAGCGCGACTCGACAAGGCACGCTAGCAATGCGTGTTAGCGTGCCTCGACGAGGCACGCTTCACACGCTCAGAAGTTTCCGAAGCTGCGAGACGACAAGGACATTATGGCAGGTTAGTTAGGAACATTATTTAATAAAAATTGATTATTAAAATAATTTCAGTAATTTTATATCAATTTTGTTTATATTATTATTTCTATATTATTACAATAATTTCTTCAGAATCATAACATAAATTATTTCAATTATTGATGTATTTTACAGAACAACAACTGGTGGCAATACAGTTGCAGCTGCAGGAGCTGCAAAAATAGGCTGACTGTAATAGAGCAGCAGCAGCAGCAACAATTACA
>NW_012052721.1:0-474 GCF_000956235.1 Wasmannia auropunctata | reverse complement strand
TGTTCTATATCTAGCCATTTATCTTGAAATTTATTATTTATTTTCAATGAGTTATCATCGTTATTACATAATAACAAATTTTTTTGAATTTTATTTTTATGATATGGAGAGTTCGCATGTCTCGAAACATATACCGAATTGCATGATACATTTTTATTGCATATAGTGCAGTGATAAAGACTATTATCGGTTTCTACTTTGCGTATCCAAGGTTTATATCGATCATCAGTAAGCCAAGCTTCCGTGAAGCTTCGCTTACGTTTTCTAAGTGTATCATTCATGACGATTATTAAAAAATTAATTAATTGTAATATGTGTTTAAAATTCTGCTTTACCTTTGGTCGTGAACATTACTTTGCGAGCTCAAGACGATCACTGGCAAGACATCGCAACCGAAAAGGCAAAAGTATTTAGTTTAAAAAAAGCAAATGCGTGCTAGCGCGGCTCGACGAGGCACGCTAGCAATGCGTGCTA
>NW_012052720.1:0-537 GCF_000956235.1 Wasmannia auropunctata | reverse complement strand
TAGTTCAATAAAATGTTTATATTTATTTAAATGTTTTTCGGAATCTGCGTGACGTTGAATATGCGATAAATTACAATTAAAAGTTTTATCGCAAATTAAACAAAAAAATAAACTTTCATCATGTGGCACTTTGCGCAACCAACATTTATATTGTTCTATATCTAGCCATTTATCTTGAAATTTATTATTTATTTTCAATGAGTTATCATCGTTATTACATAATAACAAATTTTTTTGAATTTTATTTTTATGATATGGAGAGTTCGCATGTCTCGAAACATATACCGAATTGCATGATACATTTTTATTGCATATAGTGCAGTGATAAAGACTATTATCGGTTTCTACTTTGCGTATCCAAGGTTTATATCGATCATCAGTAAGCCAAGCTTCCGTGAAGCTTCGCTTACGTTTTCTAAGTGTATCATTCATGACGATTATTAAAAAATTATTTAATTGTAATATGTGTTTAAAATTCTGTCTTTTACCTTTTGGTCGTGAACTATTACTTTGCGAGCTCAAGACGATCACTGGCAA
>NW_012052719.1:0-658 GCF_000956235.1 Wasmannia auropunctata | reverse complement strand
TTTTTATTAGGAAGTACATATCTGTTTTTTATTTCTACTACGTTTTTATTAATTTGACGTACCTAATTTAACATGAAATTTATCGTATCATGAGACATGAGACACAGTTGTGTCTCGGCGTTAAAGAGGTTATGTTGGTAGGCAACTTACACCGTGATATGTGTCAACTTACCCCATTACTGGGGCAAAATGGCTACAATGCAGCATGTTTATATTTCACTTATTACAAAGAAATTATATGGTGTATAGGATCGTTCCTGGCACGGAAATGTAGAGAAAGGTTCATTCTACCATATTAATATAGTTTAATCATAATAAATAGTTGTTTAAAAACAGGAATGTCTAAATTGTGAAAACTGTGCCAACGAGCCCCGGTCTCCCCTAATGCGGCATATCTAATTTCCGTTTCTTTTTTACGCTCATCAAATGACAAAAACGATTCGTTATTTTCTATTTCCAAATCATTATTTGATTTGTCTAGTTCAATAAAATGTTTATATTTATTTAAATGTTTTTCGGATTCTGCGTGACGTTGAATATGCGATAAATAACAATTAAAAGTTTTATCGCAAATTAAACAAAAAAATAAACTTTCATCATGTGGCACTTTGCGCAACCAACATTTATATTGTTCTATATCTAGCCATTTATCTTGAAA
>NW_012052718.1:0-756 GCF_000956235.1 Wasmannia auropunctata | reverse complement strand
TCCTTGTGTCTCGTGTGCAATGGAAAATATTTTGAAAGTAAAGAAGATTGGATTAAGTGTTTACAATGTGCAAATTGGATACATGAGTCATGTGCAGATGAGCGATGTATTTGTTACACTTGTACTTAATATTTTTATTATTTGCGAATTATTTATTCTTAGTTTTTAAATTTATTTTTTATGTTTGTGATACAATGCCAAAAATAATTCTTCCATTGACGAATTCGTGCATTCTTATGTCTTTCATACAATCATTTAAGCAGTAAGATCATAAATCTTAATTCTGTGATTCTGTTTTGTTTAAAATTTTTGCCTTTTATTTTATTGATTAAAAAATATTTTATTTTGCAATAGTCAACTATGCAATAATAAGTTTATGAATAAGTCATGCTATATAATAAGAAATTTATGTAATAGTATAAACATATAACAATTTTTGTAAGGTATCATTAATCTTTAATAAAAATGTTTAATATATATAAACTCTACGACATTATATTTAAAGTTATAATGTAACTGACAAAACGTTTTATATATGATATTTCTACATTGAAACAAGCTAATAATAAGAAATAGTTTAAATTCGTTTTTCTGCAACATTATTTTGCTATTCAATTATAACAAAATAACTTTAAATGGTATTATTTTTATTAGGAAGTACATATCTGTTTTTTATTTCTACTACGTTTTTATTAATTTGACGTACCTAATTTAACATGAAATTTATCGTATCATGAGACATGAGACACAGTTGTG
>NW_012052717.1:0-385 GCF_000956235.1 Wasmannia auropunctata | reverse complement strand
GCTAATTCGTTTTTCTAAACTGTTATCCGTAACGTTCGGACCGCGACCAAGCTAATTTCGAGTCGCGCTAGCTTTCTGCTTTACTTAAGCAATAAAACGATATAAACTGCAACGAGCTTCAGCGTAGTTTATTTCACACCACTCCTGTCGATTCCCCTTCGGGAGAATCGCCAATACATATCTTTACAGAAATAGAATCCTTGTGTCTCGTGTGCAATGGAAAATATTTTGAAAGTAAAGAAGATTGGATTAAGTGTTTACAATGTGCAAATTGGATACATGAGTTATGTGCAGATGAGCGATGTATTTGTTACACTTGTACTTAATATTTTTATTATTTGCGAATTATTTATTCTTAGTTTTTAAATTTATTTTTTATGTTTGT
>NW_012052716.1:0-475 GCF_000956235.1 Wasmannia auropunctata | reverse complement strand
ATATCGTTTGATTTCGCGACGTGATCTCGCTGCCGTGCATTGGCGCTTGATCAAAATGCTTAATTGCATTTTTTAACATATGTTCGATGACTGCGAGACATTTAGATTGAAAGAATATTATATTACGCGAATCTAATGTATCACAGCTGCCGTACATCGGCGCTTGTGCAAAAATGCTAAATTGCATTTTTAACACTATAATCTCACCGTTATTTTAATTGTTTTTATAAAAATCTTATATTACACGGAAGTATTATGTGACAGCTGATCAAATTGTTGAATTGCATTTTTAACACGTGTTCGATGCAGTGAGACATATTATTTGTCCATGAAAAAATATTATATTACACGAATCTATTGTGTCACAGCTGCCGTACATCGGCGCTTCATCAAAATGCTAAATTGCAGTTTTTACACATGTTTGACGATGTGATTTCATCGTGAGGCATTATGGCTGCTCGTATAAATGCTCTTA
>NW_012052715.1:0-702 GCF_000956235.1 Wasmannia auropunctata | reverse complement strand
CAAAAATATAGAGAATAAAAATTATATATCGTAAAAAGAATTATTGTTGTGAATAAAGGACTTTTAAATAAAAAATTTGTTTTCTAAATTTTTTTTCAAAATTTGTAAGTTTTCTTTATCAAATCTGGATATTAATAACGATATATAAAATTTATTTTTTACTTTCTTTATTATTTTACATTTTGTGTATGAATAAATATAAATAAATCATAAAATACTCATAAAATGTTCACGAATAAATATTTTTAAAAGCCCACAAGTTTGAATAAATATTTGAATGAATATTTTCTTAATGTTGAAAATTTTGAATGAATATAAATTGTAGTCCAATTACAAATTTTTTGTATTCATGGGACACTAGGATAGACGAGAGAGAGAGAGAGAGAGCATTGAAAAAATGTGCTGATAACTCTAAAGAATATATCGATAATTGTGGAATAAAAGGTTACATTGGAGTAATTAACAGAAAAAGGTATGACAGAGTAATACAGTCGAACCTCGATAAGTCGACCCTCAAGGGAAGAGAAAAACCCTTCGAGTTATATCACTCAGGGAAATGTTTCGCTGTTCAAGCCAGAATTCTAAATATTACACTTAAATTACATCGCTATTTTTTGTATCTGCTAAAAAATTATCTGTTATACGTAGAATTTATAGCAGCAATATTCTAAGAATATATACAAGATCGTAAGAGCACACGTC
>NW_012052714.1:0-419 GCF_000956235.1 Wasmannia auropunctata | reverse complement strand
TTTTTATCCGAATGACTTGATTTTTGGACCAGAATGTTTACAACAAAAATTGTCTTCAGTTAAGCGTACGATTTTTTTCAATCGGATTATTATTTTTTGAAAAATAATTTTAAAAAGTGATTTTTTTCACAAAATAGCAAACTGTTTTTTTAAAAGAGTGCCATTTTGTTAAAAATTATTTTTTCAAAAAATCCATACGCTTAACTGAAACTACACTTACATACTTTAAAATGAAAAAAGAATTTTTGATTTTAGACATCCCGTTCAGACGCATCACGGGCGCCCGCGCACCCATGTTTTTCCAATAGAGGTTTACGTCATCGAAAACGGAGGCCACAAATATTAACATTAATTTATGATTTTTTAATAAAATCTTAAATATATGCATTTTTAATATATAAAGATAATAATTCATACAA
>NW_012052713.1:0-3820 GCF_000956235.1 Wasmannia auropunctata | reverse complement strand
ATCTAACTTGTTGTGTTCTGTTGCTTAAATATGATTTACATCACTCTAGTACCATTCCTCTCATTCCATACTGATCTAATTTATCCATTAATCTTGTCCTATCTATCGTTTTAAATGCCCGTTTTAAGTCCAAGAATATTACTCCTACCATTTTTCCCTCACTAACTATCAATTTCCAATCATCAATGACACTTTGTATCGCCGTTTCACACGAATGATTTTTTCTAAATCCCGATTGATTCTCTGTTATAATGTCATTATTATGTAAGTATTTTTCTATTTGCTCCTTTACTACTAACTCTAAGACTTTCTCATAAATTGGTAATATATTAATTGGTCTATATTTACTTGCTTTCTTTGGTTTTTCTATTTCAGGAATCGGTATTATATAGATGTTTTTCATCCCTCCGGGCATATACCTTTTAATAATGAATCATTTATTACCCTTAATAGTTCATCCTTTATCACATAAAAGTTTATTTTTAATGTATCACTAGATATTCCCTCATCTGTTTTCTTCTTTTGTGGCAAAGCCATTACAATTTGTTCTAATTTCTGTACATTTATCAACTCAAAATTTTTAATGATGCCTCTACTTTCAATAACACTGATAATCTTGGTACTCGTACTGTCATTATTCCCTATGGATTCTATTATGTCATTAATTTTCTGTATATAAAATATATTAAATCTATTCGCTAAGGTACATTCTTTTACATTCTCTAATATATCAGAATCTACCTTATCAATTTCTTTTGTGTACCCGTAGTCTTTCCTTTTATGACTTCCTTTAAAGTTCCACATTAGTACAGGATCATTTTTATTATTATCTATCATGTTTTCATAATATTCTTTCTTTTTCTTTCTAATTATTTTCACTACGGCATTTCTTTCAATTTTAAACTGCAGCCAGTTTTGTTCATTGCACGTATATATCGCCCTTTCGTATGCTTCATCCCTTTTCTTTGTAGCTACTCTAATATCATCCGAATACCATTTTTTCCCTTCCCATACCTTTAGAATTTTAAACTTTTTCTTTGATGCTACAATATCTAATATCATATTCTGCTATCATATTTTGAATAAATTTCTCTGCTCTTTTATTTACCTCTAAGTTATCTGTTAGTTCTAATTTCTCCTCTATTGCATATAAAAATTCATCTATACTAAATTTGCTATAATCTCTACTAATAAATTCTCTGTATTTTTCATTGTTATTACTTATATTAAGTTCCACTTAACCATGAATGATCCGTTATCTTTGGCTTATCGTATACTTTGCAGTTTACTTTAGTATTTCAGACAGTCAGAGAGAGAGAGAGAGAGAGAGAGAGAGAGAGAGAGAGAGAGAGAGAGAGGGACCCAGAAAACAAGGAAGAAAAAAGTTAAGGGGAATAGGTTCGTTTTTGCTGATAAACGCTCTCCACGAACGTTAATTGCATTCCACGTGAATGCCCGCGATCGAGAGATTTGCCATGGTTGCCTCGGCGCGGCGGCGGGGCCCGCCAAGGCATCGAGAAGCTTTGGTTGAAAGCGTGGTATGTCTGGCTCTTGAAATTCCTCAGGAGGGTAAAATTATGCGGAATGGCCGCGCGACGACGCGGCGCCCCGTTACGGTAGTAGTAGCCGTGTGATTACCGATTCAGGAGAGATTTTCAAGTTCCTATTCCCCCTTCCCCTATCAGTTACGTCGATATTCTAGCGGACACGGACGCTCGTTAATTAGCTGGAACACCCCGCTATCGCATTCTTACGTTTAGTATTTCAATTATCGCCGCATCTTGCATATCGTGTTTAGCGATAATCAAGAACGAAAGGGATTTGTGCGTAATATCCTATACGCAAGGCGAAGTGGCCCCCGCGTGCGGTACTCGTCCCGTTAATCCCGCATTCTTTTTCCTATCCTTTTTCTTAATCTCCTCGTAACGCGTAGGTACGTGAGATAGTTGCCCGCGGTGCGCGAAAACGTAAATAGGCGCATTTATTATAAACATATAGAAAAGAAAAATTATCATATATGCGCGATTACCATATTTACTTCTGCGCTTTAGCGGCATTAGTTTGTTGCGAGCGCACCGCGTGATTTTATAGATATTTTTATTAAAAGCCCCCGTTGCGATATTCTCGCGAAGATACGGCACAACGCCGGCGTATTCCAGCGAATAGCAAAAAAGGAAGGATTTCCTGTGATGTTTAAGCGCGCATTAACCTGTCCTTCCGCGCTGTCTCTTAAGAATACATCAGAGAAGGGCTTTACCGAGAAGTAAATGACAATGAGTATTTGCGACGTAACGACGTGGGTGCAGCTGCAGAAAAAGATAGCTATTGAGCGCGCGATGTAAGTTATATACAATAGATTCGCCGAGCGAATACTGTACTGAATAATTTTACAGAAATTACTAGTATATAAAAGATAATAATATATAAAATCTTAAAAAAAAAATAGGTTGCGAATGTTATATTATGTTGACGTATACAATTACATAATTATTAGTAATAGCTCTAAATCTTTTCTACGAAGATCATTCTAGATAATTATTAGTCATAATAAAATCTTTTCTACGAAATATCCAAGTTTCAATCGAGTTCTAGGATAAGTTAACACCTCACCAAAGATTATCACGCTTGAGACTCTAGAAAAATCCCTTTTGTGTATATACAATATCTTTTATAGCAAACGCGTCGTAAAAATAGCAGTGATATTCAAGCGCGGAGAGCGCGGCGAGAGGTATTTCACAGAGGATTTTCTTCAAACTGTGATTTACGAGCATAAGGAATCAATGTCCATGGAATGGTCACTCCGGCGTATCTCCTTGAGCATACGGAGGTGGTAGGTGCACTCAACGTGCACAACCGGCGGCAATCACAATCGCCCGTACTCATCTCGGCGGGTTGAAACCCCCGCTGGGGAGATATCGCCGCCACCCCCGTCGCAGAGATCCCGCAGCTTCTGCAGCCGCGCTTGATGGCAGTGACAGCCATCCAGGCACAGTCGTAGCAATCGCTTGCGGAGACCGCCACACACGATAGCGCGGACGTCGTGAACAACCGGTAGCTCCTGGGCGACGATCATTTAGACTCGGCGATCGGGAATCCAAGTTAAATCATTCGAGGAGCCGGCCGCATGGCCGCCTTCATATATCTTCGCCCTCTTCGCACCGCCGTGCGTATACGTCGCTTAATTTCCGTCGCGCTCATTTCTCGCGACAGCGTAATTGTATTCCAAGGCGCTTGTTCTATTTACTAAATCCGTACCACGGCTCGGCGGACAGCGACTTGCAGCGACGGTGAGCACGATAAAGATCCTCCGGCTATAATTACCACGACACGGAAATTCTCGACGAAAAGGGGGATGCGCGTCACGAGGCAGAAAAAAGTCGGAACACGTCGAAAACACGGATACGCTTTTGGCGTTAGAGGCCGAGGCTAACAACCCGGCTCGTTTAAAACATGCTCGGGCGGCGCACGTTTGAAGGGACGTTTACTTTCGTGACTGGCGGCATGCGAATCTCTCTCTCTCTCTCTCTCTCTCTCTCTCTCTCTCTCTCTTTTAACTCTTCGTCATTCCGCGCGACCTCACCCCACGTCGCGTCATTTTCCGTCACGGTTCGCACACCGTCGGCAAAGGGATGTCGTTACCGCGAGAGATAGGGACGCGCATGTAACACGGAAGACCGACCATTAAATTATATCCCCCTGAGATTGGTGTGCGTATACGCGGTATATAGGCGTATAGGTGTGTTGCGCTTAGCAGTCCTGGGCGACTGCGCTTCTGCCGACCGCGCAATTCTCGCATGTTCGCGCGAGCGCGCGCGCGCGC
>NW_012052712.1:0-1436 GCF_000956235.1 Wasmannia auropunctata | reverse complement strand
TATCATTACGATTCCCCCGCCGCATTTTCATCGTCCACGCTTTCGAGTTTTTCCTCTCATTAATAAAGCGAGAAAGATGAGAAACAGCGAGGCGAGAAAAACTCGCAGTGCGATTCCGCGAGGTTGACGCGAGGCGAGAGATAAGTGGAACTCGGCCGTAATTAGCGTTACTTTTGCGAGGTTAATTACGAGGAGGATTTCGCCCGCGGCGTGCTCCGGGGTGGGAGGAGCGGGAGGGAGGAAGAAGGGGAGAAAGAGAAGGGGGAGAGGGGGCGCGGTTGGAGATGATCTTTGGGAAAGAAAGAACTTGCGGCCGGCGAGGAAAAAGATTCGAGAGCTCGGGGCTGATATCAAAGCGAGGCAAACAATACGGCGAGATGCTGATGCGATTGTATTACGGCTAGTGGATCGGCAATCCATTGTCTCGTCACGTTCTGCCCACTCGATTCTTTTATCTCGATCCCCAGAATACTTCGTATCGTGTCATATCGAGTGAGCATCCATCGAAAGTAGCACGCTCTCTCGCGCACACGCGGAGGGGTTCATCGTAATACGAAATCTACGGGATACGGATACGGCCACGCGGGTTCGCACGCGCGCGTGCATCGCGGCGCGTATATACGGGGGCGCGAAAGGAAAAAAAATTACGCTAACGATATTCGATTACCGATCGATTGGCGACTTCCTGTCTCGTCTACACGGACAGGCGGAAGCACGGAGAGATGTCAGACAAGATAACCGCCTGCGTGCGTTCACTTCTCGAATTCGATCGTATCTATACTCCGACTCCAGTCACTCACTTGTAACGAATGTATAGAAAAAAAACAAAAAAAAAACAAAAAACGGTGACGATGTCGAATCGCACAAATCGCGGAGATTTCTAGGAGCGGATATATAATTATATGGTGCACCGTAATTACATGATAAATCCGAATGAGCGACGGAAACGCGTGGCTGCGCGGCTAAAATAAATGAAACCGGCGTGAAAACGAAATTGGATACACGATCCGGCGGGAACCGGAGTCGCTGGCGGAATTTATTTGTTCTTCATTCAAATGGCCTCATCTCGCATTTATGTATTCCGTGATATTGCACTTTTTAAACTCGCCTGCTTTCATCGCGCGCCCCGCTGGATATTAAGACCTCCGGCAGCGGTGTATTAGTCGTATAAATTTACTTCGAATGACGTTGGATTCTCGTTCTCCGCAGCACGGTACACACAACGCCCCTCGAACTTCTCCCTTTTTCTCTCTCTCTCTCTCTCTCTCCCTCTCTTTCCTTCTCATTAGATTTGGCCCTGCTCTCCTGCAGAACATCTACCTACCAATGTTCTTTCCTTTCTGCTAGCTCCAAGTTGTGAAACTCTCTTCCTGTCTCCATCAGGGAGTTAGATACGCGTTGTGCTTTCAAACGAGAGCTCTTCCGTCATCTGCGGC
>NW_012052711.1:0-724 GCF_000956235.1 Wasmannia auropunctata | reverse complement strand
AAAGCAACAAAATCTGATATATTGGTTTTTTTGATAGGACTACTTTATATATTTTTTTCTGGTATGGGGGAGTTTAGCTTGCCATTAAGCTAGCCTCCCCCCTCCATTTTTTACGCGATTTCCTGCTAAACGGCTGGAGCAACAAAATTTAAACTGAAGCAACAAATTAGCAACAAAATAGCACTAAATTTTTGACTAGGTTCAAACTTAGTTTACGATGGCGGGAAGTCCAGCTTAACAGGGGTGGTGGCGATCGCTTCCAAATAAATCAAAATCGATTTAGAGTTATATTGTTCTGCAGTGGATTTGAACCTGGATCTTTGGATACGGTCAAAATAGTACAAATGCTTTAAAGTATTTTTTGATTAGTCAGTTTGTAAAATTCTTTGTTCTGATTGATCAATCAAATGCTTTAAAGCATTTGTAACATTAAATTGAAAGCACCCTTTGGCACAGAAACCCGACGCGCAGCTTTCGCGCCACGATCGCTACCACAATGTTTTAAAATGTTTATTCGTATTATTAAATTTTATTAGTAGGGTAATTTTGTCAGCATTTTTTGAGCGCCGCAGTTCGCAAGACAACACAACTAGACAGTTGTCGTTTATGTCATTAAATTGTCATATTAGCTCACTTTTGATGAGACATAGAGCTAAATAGACGTGTTAATTTTTATTAATTTTTGTTAATTTTTTTTGTTAAGCTGACCAAATTACGCTATACT
>NW_012052710.1:0-2250 GCF_000956235.1 Wasmannia auropunctata | reverse complement strand
GTTTTCCTCGTGAATATCCCAACCAATGGCTCATCTTTATAGATGTTATATAGTTCTGTCACATAATCACCCGAGGATATCTTGTTCAACATAACATCTTTAAAATTACCAAGTCCCGGTATCGGTCGTGGGCCAGGAACGCCACGTGACTTCCAAAAGTCATACGTCGACGTGAGGTAATAATAAAGAGCGAGAATTACGGCGGTAATGCCGCATAGAATTTCGAAGGTCTCCATTGCCAAGTAATTGCCGATCGAATATCACAAATAATCTTCACTGAAAAAAAAGAGAAAACAATGTTCTGTCTTATATAAATCTCCGTCTTAAGAAATTATAAAATTTGATAAAATTTTATCGATATCAAAATAACCAAGATATCACTTTTATGTACATACATAATATTATAGTTATAGTATAATAAATATTATTCTTAAATTAATATTGATTTTAAAAAATTTAATTTAGTATATCTTATAAAGATGATTGCGTTGAGGAAAGTTTGTAACTATATGCGTAGATAAGATTTACGTTACGTACAGTTCTTATATTACGCGACCGCGATTTCGAGAGGGGATTTTCCGACGGGTGCGAATATTTAGAAGCGAGCGATTTCAATTAAAGTCTACGAGTGACGGACAAATCATATGCGGCGCGAAATATCTTGATATCGGAAAAGTTGATTGCAACATGGAACTGACAATGAGAGAATAATCTGTGAGTGACGAATACCTTTTGTATTGCAAAATTTAAATTTTGCTGAAAGAGTTTAGAATTGCATCGCGTAACGTTTACGCGCTAGAAGTTCGACTAGCGCCCAGCTGATGTGCCAAAAGCAACGCCGAATGCGAGAGTAATTATAACGATTTTATTGTGAATTTATTAGAAGTATCAATTCAGCATCAATTATGTTATTCGGATTGAGCGTCAATTCCTATAAAAATGAATTCCAAATACTTAAATTGTTAGAAATATTTATCTGTATGTTATTAGTAATATTGATATTGACGCAGTTGAAATGATTCGAAGTAAATGTTTTAATCTAATGCCTTAGTATTTTGATATTACAGACATTATTTTAATGCTATTGTATATTAATATCACAAAGTACTATTTCAATTCCAAAGTCTTATTTTAATTTTTTGTGATATTTAAACATAATTAAGAAGTATTTTGTGATATATGATACCATATCTTTTCATATAATATTAACATAAACGTTAAAAATTTAAAAAAAGCAGAAATACAAATGATTTCAACATGTTCAGGATGGAAGACGATAGATGAATTAGTAATTGCGCAAATGCGCAATACAATGCATAATCAAGAAATTAAACGCGAAAGGAAAAACAATAATATAGTGCGCTTAGACACATGGATGTTACGTCATGTTATGCAAGTCATCTTAACACCTAATACGTAGAATTTATCGCCGCCTGGTATAAGACATGTATTTTTTTGGTAAATTTAATTTGATAAATCACGGTATCTGTTATGTATTAATGTATTTTCGAATCGATGCAATGTAGTCTCTGTTCAATTTTGTTAACTTAAATCGAGAAACACAGTATTTTTTCGTGCCAAAAAATTCCTTGTGATCTTCATATCTATCGTCATGTTGGAGGAAATACGAGAAAAACGAGCGATAATTTCTTTCCTTTAAAACCCGAATCCGTCACCGACCTTGAACGGTGCATAGCCATCACAGTAATGTGGGAATAAATTAGGAATAGAAAGATATAATAACGGACACACAGATATATCAGCGTTTCTTGGGTTACGATTTATCCGCGCATACAATTTATGAACCTGAATGTGCACATATGTAACGCCGTGTAAACCATTCGAGGCTAATTGAGAGAAGCACGTTAAATATACGTCATTTCAATGCTCGCATACGCCTGACTTATAACAATGACATAATACTTGAGAGATAAAGTAAATAACACCGTTCATCAATAAAATCGGTTGATGTCGTTTAGTTCATTGCGCAAAATAACAAGAAGAAATAATTGCGTCAGAAAATCATGATCGATTTCTTTCTGCTTTTCCATTTTTGTGAACGGTTTTTTTTCTGATGATGAAAAATGGACGTGTGATGAACTTTCAATATGTACATTCGCTCACTAAAAGGTTGCGACACTTTTTTTTATAGGTTTCTAATTTATATTTAATATACGTAATATATACTTTATAGATAACTAATATTTTGCAAATGCAAACCACGATGTACTATCTTTAGTCTAGAAACAG
>NW_012052709.1:0-1500 GCF_000956235.1 Wasmannia auropunctata | reverse complement strand
GTGCAGAGAGAAAGAAGAGGCTTCCACAGAACTGCGTTTGTGTAACCTCCACGTACACCGAACACTTCCGAGCTCACGGAATGAACCGAACCAGCACGGAATTAGCCGACGTCAGGGTAGTAGTTCTACGCCTATGGTGCTCCCCCTTCACTGCAATTATCAACGTCCCCTCGTAAAAGGCTCCGTCCATGTATTCTTAGGTCCATGGTCCGACAGTAAGTTGCGCGCCCCTGTCTACCTTCCATACGCGGCCCATAATTCGCTAACTATTTTTTGTTATAATTTGAAAACTAAGCTTCGGATAAAATTTTGGTAAAGGAAAAATCTCAGAATTGAGCCAGGAATATGACATTTTAAGGACAAAAGTTTATTTTGAGATACTCTGTATAACCACTAATACAAATTACCACTGCAAAAATATATGGGACAATAATGTGGAACACGCAACAGGGACAAATTTTTCAACATGTTGGATTTCTATTCTTAATTATTATATGTTCTCTTTTGAGATTGTATTTATTCGCAAATGTAGTTTCAGCCGTGATATGATACGAATATGATATTTAATCGATTACTGTCAAAAAAGAATTTAACGAGAATAAAATTTTTCATATAAGAACACATACATACACATAAACATGTATTAAAAAAATGTATAATTATATATAATTATATGCGTAATATGTTTATAAATATCCAATTCTTAAACCAAAAATATTATTTTAACAAATAAAAATTGTTCGATACGCTTCTCGATCGCGTCTCGTTGATATCCTTCTCGTGAAGGGACTTTCTCGCTCCGGCGTAGGGATTTTCCGCGAGGCATCCGCGCCATTGTATTCGGCAAATTTCGGCCCTGTCGGAGTGTCGGCCCCCTTCGCGCATGTGGCGCTACCGGCATCGCCATTGATTTCGTCAGAACAGGATCGATCGTGATCGCGATAACAGCCACGCGCGACACGTTATTGTCCGAGCGCGAAATATATTCGTCGACTCGACCAGATACGCGTACTAGCGAGCACACGCTTACGCGAGATACTGTAAAGACGTTGTTCTGTGCAAGAAAGCCGTACGATCGGCCGTTGAGTGCAAATAAATACGCAGTTCAGAAGAAAGCGTTCATTTTCTTCGTCCACGTTCCTCCGAAGCATTCTCCCGGGGAGCTCTCGTGGAAGGTAGCACCCTCCGCTACTCAATAAAAATTGTCCAAAAACAAATATAAGATCGTACAAGTTGCCAAGTATTTGATTAGACATAGAGAAAAAAAAATAGTTTTAATAAATCGTTTAAACTATCCAAAAGTATATGCAGCAAAAGTTTAATGCCATTGTCTTTCCAAATAATTTTAAGATTCATAAAATAGGCAAAAAGTGATCAATGGGATCATAGTGAAACAAAACTTGACATGCCCGCATTTTATATACATCTTATTAATTAATGCAATCTGGACACGCCAAGTTTTTGCTTTACTATGATCTCATTGGTCATTTTAATCTCTTT
>NW_012052708.1:0-579 GCF_000956235.1 Wasmannia auropunctata | reverse complement strand
TGTCATACCATGTTAATAAGCCTTTAATATCTTTACTAGCACTCTCATTGTTTTATCATTACTTTATTTCGTTGTTCGTAAATTCTTGAAATACGTTCTTCAATATCAGGACATGGTTCTGGAACTGGATATAAAGTATAACCGCGTCCAAGAGAAACACGTCCTGACATTGGAGAACGTATTACAGAATATGCGAACAACGAAATAAAGTAATGATAAAACGGTCAGACTGCTAGCATAGTCATTAAAGACCCATTGATATAGTATGACAGAAGTAGCGCGAAAACGACTGTGCCGCGAGTCATTGTCTATTAAAACGATAATGGAAGTATGATCATGCGCCAGGCAGGAGGAGGCCCGCGGGATGCTAGGACGGGGGGGGGGGGCGACCAGCCATATTGATACCTCTGATTTTTCATCTATAAGCCTTTTTTTTCTCTCATCGAATCAGAACTCCTTTCTGTCTACCATCTAGTAAAATACATATTTTATGAAATGGTATACAGGAGGAAGGTCGATTATATGAGAGAAAAAAAGGCTTATAGATGGAACATCAGAGGTATCAATTTGGCAGAGGCG
>NW_012052707.1:0-569 GCF_000956235.1 Wasmannia auropunctata | reverse complement strand
CGCCGTTCTACGAAGCATTCCCACACGACGATATAAGGTAAGATTTTATACTATAAAAATATATGCAACGTTGGATTGCATTTTTGTACATTTGTTTTTAATTTGTGTATTACAGATTGTCCAGCCAGCCAGTCAGCCAGCCAGCCAGCCAGCCAGCCAGCCAGCTAGCCAGCCAGCCAGCCAGTCCCCTCCCCTTTTACACACAACATATACACAACAACAACATATACATCTACGAACGGTGATCCCCTCCCCCGTCCTAGCATCCCGCGGGCCTCCTTCTGCCTGGCGCATGATCATACTTCCATTATCGTTTGATAGGAAACTGACTCGCTACTTCTGTCATACTATATCAATGGGTCTATAATGACTATAATAGCACTCTAACCGTTAACCATTACTTTATTTCGTTGTTCGCATATTCTGTAATACGTTCTCCAATGTCAGGACGTGTTTCTCTTGGACGCGGTTATACATTATATCCAGTTCCAGAACCATGTCCTGATATTGGAGAACGTATTTCAAGAATTTGCGAACAACGAAATAAAGTAATGATAAAACGATGAGAG
>NW_012052706.1:0-702 GCF_000956235.1 Wasmannia auropunctata | reverse complement strand
TCGAGACGTGTGCCTCCGGTACACGTCTGTGAGAACGGCTTTTCGAAAAACCGTTCTCAGTGCAAAGTGCCTTCACCATCGTCCCCGTCGTCGTCATCCCCGTCGCCTTCACAGTTGACGATGGGGATGACTCTGAACGCATAAAACCGTTCGACATCTTTGCCAGCGTCCCCGTCGCCAACTGTGAAGGCGACGGGGACGACGACGACGGGGACAACGACTACGACGACGACGACGACGACGACGACGGCGTCGACGCCGTCTTCAAACAGCTTCGCTGGAGACTCACTAATGACAACGGTAAGTCTGAAAAAACTTTCTTTTTTTCATTTTTTTATTTTTTATTTATTTTTTATTTTTAAATTTTTTTGTTATTTTTCTCAGAATAACCCCCGCATCAGTGGAAAGAGGCAATGGAGGCGGGGAGGATTCACACCGTTCGTAGCTGGCCAGGCGGGACGGTAAAGAGAAGTGTCCCGCCGCCTATGGTTCTCATGACGGTGACGCAACGGCGAGCGGTGGCAGCCGTCTTATCGACGTCGCGAGCGGCGACGAGATGACATCATTCAAGGAGCATCCCTCCCGCCGTTCTACGAAGCATTCCCACACGATGATATAAGGTAAGATTTTCTACTATAAAAATATATGCAACGTTGGATTGCATTTTTGTACATTTGTTTTTAATTTGTGTATTACAGATTG
>NW_012052705.1:0-537 GCF_000956235.1 Wasmannia auropunctata | reverse complement strand
TAATAACTTTTTACTCCATCTTTGTGATTATTTTTTCCCATCCTTTCCATTAGCATTAGACTACCTTTATACTTATAAGAATATTACTTATACTACTATATAGGAAGTAAACCGAACACACGTATACACGCGCACACATATGGTGCGGCACCGTGTCGCATCTCGACGAGACGCCGGTCACAATGTCTCGCTATGGTTGCGCACATGAAAGAGTTTCGGTCTCTTTGTTATTTCTTCCTCGCGATAAGCGTATACTTTGTTGATTGCATTTCATATAAACATTCTCAAAGAGCTATACCGAGATACGCATCGAAGCCCTCAGTCTTTCACAGTCGTTTGGTGCGGGAACGTGTTCGAGACGTGTGCCTCCGGTACACGTCTGTGAGAACGGCTTTTCGAAAAACCGTTCTCAGTGCAAAGTGCCTTCACCATCGTCCCCGTCGTCGTCATCCCCGTCGCCTTCACAGTTGACGATGGGGATGACTCTGAACGCATAAAACCGTTCGACATCTTTGCCAGCGTCCCCGTCGCCAACTG
>NW_012052704.1:0-440 GCF_000956235.1 Wasmannia auropunctata | reverse complement strand
TTGACTCATACGTCCTACAAATGGCTGGACATCGGAATCAACGCCGAACCTTTGTCCACGATCGATCTGACGATCGGTGACAATCGCGGCAACTGCATCGTTCTGTCTCACGAAACTTGGAGAGCGCTTATGGATAGGCGCGCGGACGTCGAGCGACTCGTGCAGTCAACTCCGACATCATCGCCATCGTTATCGATCTGTGACCTGACAGTGCGACTCGTGAAAATACGCGACGACAACATCGTTGTAAAATTGGCAACGCGCGACGCTTTTATTTACATGAAGCCCGCGACCGTGTTGTTCACGCTCGAACTCGAGTATTGCGTCGAGAACATATACATCGACTTGCGGCAAACTGTAATTACCGTTAACAATCGGTACAACGCATTCGTATCTTTCTTGCGCCAGAATTGCTTTACGAATAGATACGACGCGGCGAA
>NW_012052703.1:0-562 GCF_000956235.1 Wasmannia auropunctata | reverse complement strand
TGATAAAATTCCTGCGAACAGAGGGGAGGGAGTTCCCCCTCTTAACAACAATATTTAAATAATTAAGGGGAGGGGGTTGATCCTATATTACGTAGCATTTTTGCGGGAGCGCGATCATTACATAGTTGGAACGACTCAGAATAGTGGTCATCAGCTCTCGCAAAAAAGAAACCTCTGCAAGATGGCCAATTTTTACATTCCAATCGAGGCTACTGTGAGTGAAAAGCCGTAAGTATCCATTTGTGTATCTTTATCATGAAATTTTGTATAGAAATTTCTCCAGCATATAACTCATCCGTTTCTTTTTTCTCTTTTCAGTCCATCGAGCGTACCACGCATTTTGAGAAGGCGATTGGCATTGACTCATACGTCCTACAAATGGCTAGACATTGGAATCAACGCAGGATCTTTGTCCACGATCGATCTGACGATCGGCGACAATCGCGGCAACTGCATCGTTCTGTCTCACGAAACTTGGAGAACGCTGATGGATAGGCGCGCGGACGTCGAGCGACTCGTGCAGTCAACTCCGACATCATCGTCATCGTTATCGATCTGTGAC
>NW_012052702.1:0-1207 GCF_000956235.1 Wasmannia auropunctata | reverse complement strand
TTTCTGCGTACCTCTCTATGCGCTGTTGGGTATTTTGCGAAGATTACAAACGCGTGATGATCAACGCTTGTCACGAGTTGATCCTTATACGATCGCGCAACGACAACAATTGTCTGACGGGAGATCAAGCGATGGAGCCCTGGATTGAATTGTCGAAGATACAATGACGAATGCCGCACGTGTTACTGAACGAAATAAACAAGTTGTCGATGCTGCGCGCTCTGGAGAGCGGGCGCTACCTGAGCATGGCTTTTTGCTCGTGGGATCTGTACGAGTTTCCGCTGTTGCAGCAGACGACCAAGCATTCGTGGGCCATAAAAACCGCTACTCAGCTCGAAAAGCCGCGATACGTCATCTTCGTTCTGCAAACGGGTCGAAAGAATGTCATGAGCGAAGACGTGAGCCGATTTGATCACTGCAACCTGACGAACATGAAACTCTATCTGAACGCGGAATGCTATCCGTACGACGACATGAATCTGGATTTTGTTAAGAACAAGTGGGCCGTTCTTTACGACACGTACGCGCGTTTTTGCAAGGGGTTCTACGGATACGAGTATCTCGAGCCGAGTCTCACCACCACGACATTTTTACGGCCCGTTCGTGATCATCGATTTCTCTCGTCAGAACGAATCAATCAAGAGCGCGACCGTGGACGTAAGACTGGAATTCGAGACCAAGGAAAACGTGCCGTTGGGCACCACCGCGTATTGCCTCATCATACACGATCGCGTGGTTCAGTACAACCCGTTGACCAACGTTGTTCGCAAGATCACCTGAGCGCATCCTCCTTCCTCCACCACCACCACCAATACAGTTTTTGTATGATATAAATGATTGAACCATCGAAAAGCGGTTTACTTCCTCTCGGCGACAACGGTCATGTCCGTACCAACGTTCGTGGACCTGCAAGGTTTCCTCGTTGGAAAGAGATTCGTCGCGAAAGAAGTGGCGGTGCTGAGAAGGGGCACGGTTCTCTCGCATTACATTTTCGAGAGCCCCCTACCATGGAAATTTTTGACAAGATCCGACAGGTCTTGCGCTTCCTGGTTGATTGTCTATTACCATGGATTGAAATGGGAAGACGGTGCGATCCCGTACAGCAAGGCGAAACGTTTGATCGCGACGGCTGTATTTGGTGCAGCGAGAGAGAATGAAGAGGAAGACAACGTGTACGTCAAGGGACCCGAGAAACGCGAGAGGCTGC
>NW_012052701.1:0-402 GCF_000956235.1 Wasmannia auropunctata | reverse complement strand
AAGCTGAGGCAATTCGCCTCGAATGTGACAACCGGAGTGCGCTGGACATTGCGACTACGGACTGTTTTCGGGCCAGAACCAAGCACATTGATACGCGACACCACTACGTACGCGAAAAGGCGATCGACGGAACTATTGAATTGCTGCACGTTCCGACTGCCGAAAATGTAGCTGACTGTCTCACCAAAGGTGTGACGGGCCAGAAGCAGAAGTTCTGCGCTCAACGTATGGGTCTGCAGAGTATCGTAAGCCAAAGAGTTGGTTTGGACCTTCAGTCCAACTGACCATCGTCCTAACTTTTGGGCCACTTGGATGAGTCACTAGGGCTCATCAGGCCAGTGATATTAATGTGCCTTAAGCATTGTTTCTTTGAGTTCTTCCTTAGATTGTAGCTTACGATAA
>NW_012052700.1:0-597 GCF_000956235.1 Wasmannia auropunctata | reverse complement strand
TCAGAAGTACGGAATTGATTACGTCGAGACGTTCTCTCCGGTAGTGCGATACACTTCGATTCGTCTCTTGATCGCACTGGCCGTGAAGTGGAACATGGAAATTGACCAGATGGATGCGGTGACCGCATTCCTTCAAGGCGACCTAGATGAGGAGATCTTCGTCAATCAGCCGGCTTCGTACAACGACGGAAGTGGTCGCGTGTGCAAGCTAAAGAGGGCAATGTACGGCTTAAAGCAGAGCGGTCGTCAATGGAACATCGTTTTGGACAACGTTTTGCGATCGTACGGGCTCGAGAAATCGAAAATGGACCCGTGTGTATACCATACAAAGAATACATCACTCATTGTGGCAATCTACGTTGATGACTTTCTAATTTTTTGGCGGGACAAGGAAGTGCTGAACCGCCTGAAGCTTGAGTTGGGGACTCACTTAAAAATGAAAGACTTGGGCCGAGCCCGAACATGCGTTGGAATCAACATAACATACGTGGACAATGGAATAGCGATTGATCAATCGTCGTACATCAAGAACATGTTGATGCGGTTCGGAATGGAATTTGCGAACCCGTTGCCGACTCCCAGCGTTCCAAATGAAAA
>NW_012052699.1:0-565 GCF_000956235.1 Wasmannia auropunctata | reverse complement strand
TGTGGCACTGACTGCCGATAGTGTGAAGACGAAATTGCTCGATGTGGACAGAGGGCGTCAAGGTGGGTCATCGTCAGCATTCCTAGGTTATCCGAAAGCTGGCGCAAGCGGCGGAAAGAAATCGGATAAAAAGAAATTCGGTTTTAAATGCTACAACTGTGGCAAGGTCGGTCACAAGCGGTCTGAATGCAAATCGAAACCGAGAGCTCAATCGGAGAACGCGAAGTTGACGGATCAATCGGAGGATGCGAAGCTGACGAATGCATTCATGGCAAACGATCGAGTGGTGACCAGCACGAACTGGTACCTGGACAGCGAGGCGTCGAGACACATGACGCCGCACCGAAACATCCTACAGAATTTTCAGCCAGGAAATTTCCCAGAAATTTCGACCGCCAACAACCAGAAGTTAAAGGTGCTTGGTAGCGGCATGGTGCTAGTGTCTATCGATGGTGTGGACATCCAAATGAAGGAGGTGCTCTACGTGCCGCAATTGGCGGCAAATTTGCTGTCAGTGGCGAAAATCACAGCGGCTGGAAACAAGGTACAGTTCGATGGAACGGAT
>NW_012052698.1:0-856 GCF_000956235.1 Wasmannia auropunctata | reverse complement strand
CCCAGTTAACTCGAAATTGTCGGTATTTTGTTGTGCAAAGTAATATTTCGGTGAAAAATTGCAAAATTGCGGAATTACGTGGTTAGCCTATCGTATCAAACTTGCGTATAAACAGGTTAGAATCGAAACAATGGGAAAAGAATTTGTTATCGAAAAACTCCGCGGCTCGGAAAACTACCATACATGGCAATTTGCAATGAAAAGTGTTCTGGAATTCGAGGAACTCGATGGCACGATTGCAGAGGCGAACACTGAAACCGACCCTACAAAAGTAAAGAAAGCGAGAGCTTGGATTATCGTTTCGGTGGAAGAGTCACTTTACGTGCACATCCAAAGTCACACGACGGCGATTGGCATCTGGACGGCGTTGAAGCATCTGTTCGACGACAAAGGTCTCACACGGAAAATAACGCTGCTGAGGCATCTCATCACCGTGCGCCGCGATGAATGTAACAATGACGGAGTACATATCGGAGATTTCATCGACGGCGAATAAATTGGTTGGCATCGGATTTGCGATCACGGACGAGTGGATCGGAGCAATTATGCTGGCTGGACTCGGTGAGGAGTATCGTCCGCTCATTCTCGGATTGGAAAGTAACGGAGTGGCACTGACTGCCGATAGTGTGAAGACGAAATTGCTCGATGTGGACAGAGGACGTCAAGGTGGGTCATCGTCAGCATTCCTAGGTTATCCGAAAGCTGGCGCAAGCGGCGGAAAGAAATCGGATAAAAAGAAATTCGGTTTTAAATGCTACAACTGTGGCAAGGTCGGTCACAAGCGGTCTGAATGCAAATCGAAACCGAGAGCTCAATCGGAGAACACGAAGTTGACGGATCAATCGGAGGATGCGAA
>NW_012052697.1:0-968 GCF_000956235.1 Wasmannia auropunctata | reverse complement strand
TCTCTTGAGTATGAGGTAATCTTGTTTGCTTTCCCTCAGCACAAGTATGACAAATTTTTTTGTCAATTGGCTCTAACTTTCCTAGATTTATTCCGTCCACCATTTCTGCGACCTTCTTCAGGTTGTTGAATCCAATGTGACCGTATCTCTCATGCCAAATTTTTGCATCTTCCTTTACGTGCGCAATGTTTGCTCTTTCCGTTTGTTCAAAGACTTTTAGCTCGTATACTCGATGACGTCGTTCCGTTTCTGCAAACACTTGCGTACCTTTTAATATTTTTCCTTTTCCTTTATCAAAAATAATAGTGAAACCATTCGCTTCTAATTTAGGTACAGATAATAAATTGAATTCCAACCCGGGAACATAGAGAACGTCTTTAATATTAATTAGAACTTCTTTTCCTTTAACAATAGTTGTACAAGGAATTGTTCCAACTTTACTCGCTGTTAGTGTCATGCCCGCTTTTGTAATACGAATATTTATAGGTTTTGACAACAATATTATATTTCGCAGCAATCTCTCATTTTTCGTTAAATGTTTTGACGCACCGGAATCTAAAATCCATGTTGTACTATTATTATAACTGTTGTCATGTAAACGTCCCATTACGCTGTTAAGCGGTGGCTCCGTGTGGCGCTGTAGACGGTGAGCACCTTCTGCGTCACCGTGCCGCGACTTCTTGTTATCCAAAATTTTTTCTGTGCTTCTTCACAAGTGGCTAAAATATATATACACGTTTTTTCTATACGAAACCGATCTCGCGCTATTTTATCGAGTAATCTCGCTTCATTAATACCCATCCTCAACAGGTTATGGGCCCAGTTAACTCGAAATTGTCGGTATTTTGTTGTGCAAAGTAATATTTCGGTGAAAAATTGCAAAATTGCGGAATTACGTGGTTAGCCTATCGTATCAAACTTGCGTATAAACAGGTTAGAATCGAAACAATGGGAAAAGAATTTGTTAT
>NW_012052696.1:0-839 GCF_000956235.1 Wasmannia auropunctata | reverse complement strand
AGTCAAATATTCCTAAATCTATTTGTCCGTGTTCTGACACTTTTGTCCAATAATTTCGCCCACCGCAGGACGCGACATTCTTTTACTGCTGAAACAAACTCTTCTTCATCGGATTCTTCTATATGATCAAATTCCGTTTCCTCTTGAATGTTAGTTTCAATGAATATTTGACGATGTCCGAATTTTCTTTCATCAAAGACAATGTCTCTTCCGCAAATTACGCGTTCCTCCTCTTGACGACACCATAATCGATAGCCATTAACCGTGTATCCTATCATAACACATTTTTTTGAACGAGAGTCAAACTTTCTAGGATTTAATTCCTTTGGAATGTGCAGATACGCAGCACATCCAAAAACTTTAATTTTTCTTACGTCCGGTTTCTTTAAGTACCACAGTTCCGCGGGGACCACATTTTCCAATGCTGATGTCGGGCTTTGATTTATAATATATATGGCGCTCAGAATTGCATCGGACCAAAAACTTTTATTTAATCGTGAATGAAGTAACATGCATCTGGCTTTATCGAGAATTGACCTGTTCATACGCTCCGCAACACCGTTCTGTTGCGGCGTGTATTGAATAGTGTATTCTATACGAATTCCTTTCTTGTTAAATTCCGGAATCATTTCCTTCGAAGTATATTCGCGTCCGTTGTCACAACGAAATCTGCTGATTTTCAGGTTGAAGTGAGCGGCAACCATTGCTTCATAAATTTGAAAATGGTAAAATACCTCGCTCTTATTCTTAAGCAAGTATGCTACTGTGAAGTGCGTAAAATCATCAATAAACGTGAGTATATATCGATTACCTTCACGTGACTCTGGTGTGATTGGTCC
>NW_012052695.1:0-302 GCF_000956235.1 Wasmannia auropunctata | reverse complement strand
GCACTGGTGAACTTTTCTGCACGGCTTGTGTTTCCAGACAGGATCAACTGGAAGAGACATTTGAATTAGTAGCTCGACATTATTTACGATTCGGTTATTTAGAAGCAGAAGGATTTGAATATTGTTGCGCTTGCCGACAAAGGATTACGAAACTGCGCACGGTGCGCCACTGCTCAATTTGTAAACTTTTCCGCGAAAACTTTGTTAAATACTTAACCTATTCCGAGGCAACCCCTCACTTAGACGAAGAAGTCTCTATTGTTTGCATTTCCCAGGACTATTTCGACCTCTAGAAGTTACTT
>NW_012052694.1:0-477 GCF_000956235.1 Wasmannia auropunctata | reverse complement strand
TACTGAACGTACTTTTCATCCAGACTACGAACAGCTTGTTGAATAAAATATTTCGGAAAAGAAAGTAAAGCCATTGTTAGCCGGGTGATCTCTTTAATTCTTCCGTACAGTTGTTTCAGTGCGATAACTTTATAATGTAACCACGTATTATCGGTCGACATTTTCACTTGCTGTTTCAATGACTTGAAACATTCTTCAGTCTCGCCTAACGTGGTAATACCCTTGATCTTCGTTTTTGTTGTTTTCATCTCGTCCTCCTCGATTATCGCTTTGAACAGTAGGCCTATAATGGCCTCCCCATCGCCTAAAGAATGATGTATGCGAATTAGCACGGGAATTTTCCGGGTGTCGGTGTTGAAGCTCTCATCGGGACATAAATGATCCTTTTCGTGAAATCTGGATCTCGGACAGCGTCTTCTGACAAGAATCTCCCACGCGGCCTGGTGATCATTAGGCAACGGTTTGTTGCACACGCTT
>NW_012052693.1:0-1141 GCF_000956235.1 Wasmannia auropunctata | reverse complement strand
ATAACAAAACTTATTTATAATAATACTCCGTGCACACTATTAGCGGAAATTAAAGTATCACGCTTCATACAGCTTCGATAGATAAATTCTAAGAAGAAACATTTTTGTCAAAGTTACACTCACCTAAGTGAGTGAACAAGTTCAACATATTGTTTTTTTCCAAGTCTACCTTCCTACTTTTCCCCTAAAAATAGTAGCTGAATTTTTGGTTTCGAAGAACAGATTGTCAAGTGTCATCCCGGCATTGAAGCAAAAAACGTCTCTTTAACTTTAACTTCTTATGTCAAAAGACAATTGAAATATCACTCGCTAATAAAAAAAAGTATTTTTTTTAAATGCTTTATCATCATTTTATTATTTTATCGCACACCCGCACGTAATTCTGAACATTAATAAAAAAACGTCGTTGAAACCACTTTATATCTGTTACATAATCACATTGCTTTCAAAACTTACCGTGCCCGCGGCCTTGCACTTTTTATCATTAGCGTTATTTCATTCGACTTTTCTAAGCAGTTAAAGTTAAAAGAGACTTTTTTTGTTACAATACCGCGTATCTCGGTTAGAAAATAATCGCATGATCATCAACAACTACGCAAATTAAAGTTAAACATTCACGCTTTCGGAAGCTATAAATTGTATTTTTATCCGACCTCTTATTTATATCATAAAATTTTACAAAGTTTGTAACAAATTTTGAGATTTAACTCATTTCTATTTGTATCTGTGTAGCTCAATAAAAAATCAGTCAGATTTAGAGTATAATTGAAAAGTATATAAAGATTTTAAACTTCAAAATGTTTTACGGAACATTTTTTTTAAACTATTTTTGTCAAAGTTACACTTACTTGAAATTTATTTATTTTTCGAAATGTGTAAGGTATTGTTTTAATTTCCAATATAGTATAGTATATTTCAGGCATTCAGTTTGATAGAAAAATAAATCTTTTTATTCATCTATTTTCAATAAGATGAATTAATTTTTTTTTAATTCAACAAATTAAATACTGAACGTACTTTTCATCCAGACTACGAACAGCTTGTTGAATAAAATATTTCGGAAAAGAAAGTAAAGCCATTGTTAGCCGGGTGATCTCTTTAATTCTTCCGTACAGTTGTTTCAGTGCGATAATTTTATGAT
>NW_012052692.1:0-1232 GCF_000956235.1 Wasmannia auropunctata | reverse complement strand
CTGCGTATGTATAATTATGAATCGTTTTTATCGCGCGATAAAAACGATTTATAATTATACATACGCAGAATATTGCGGAATATATTTGCTTTAATCGTTGTCCTCTATTAAATGCAAAAATGCGAGCAGAACGTGCTGCGTGAAGAATTAACATTTACATATTAATTAATCGAGAATTATTTATATAATAAATATTAATAAATTATTAATTTTTTATATTCTTTGTAATTTGTTGTTGATTTATATTTGCGAGAAATTCCGACGAGATATTCGCCTACTGATTTACCTTGCACGATATTCGAAATTTGGTTTGTTGCTTTGACCTGGTCAGAGGCAAATACAAACGTTTAGATTTCTCTTTTTTGTATAATCGCGAGGCTTTGTATTATTCATTAATTGGCAATTGCATATTTCGAACATTAAAGATAAGTAAGCCATCACGCTGTTTTAGAGTTTTAGATATCGTACACACGGGGACATGAATGCCTTAACACTTGAAGTTACACGATGAGAGAAGAACGCATTTCTCATTGAAACGCGCTCTGAAGACGCGTTTCTCATTGGAACGCGCTCTGAAGACGCGTTTCTGATTGGAACACGCTCGATACGTGCAACTTCAAGTGTTAAGGCATTCCTGTCCCCGTCTGTACAACCACGAGGCTTTGTATTATTCATTGTAATTACATAGACTAATGCAAACACTAGAGATATGATAAATCACGCTTTGAATTCCAGAACATTCAGAAATATCGAGATTTTTATTTTGCAACATTATATTATGTAACATATGCAAATATAAATTTATGCGTAAGATTCGCGGCGTAAAGTAAAACAAGTCTCTACAAGTCTTTACAAGAAACTACTAGCTAGCTCTTATTGAAACTATTTAATTTTAATTATGATGATATTCGTACTTTAGCCAAGAGTCTCCTTTATGTATGCCAAATGTCGAACATGTATATAACATGTATATTAATCCGAATAAACTTATATTCTCCATTTTTTTTTTTAGTTTTATGATATTCGTACTTTAGCCAAGAGTCTCCTTTATGTATGCCAAATGTCGAACATGTATATAACATGTATATTAATCCGAATAAACTTATATTCTCCATTTTTTTTTTTAGTTTTATTTTATCGTTAAAATTTTTGTCTTCCTTATTCTGTAACACTTCTCTTAATCCAACCTTATGTATCTCCGAGCGAACTTCCGAGTTCTGGATTTCCAAGTG
>NW_012052691.1:0-385 GCF_000956235.1 Wasmannia auropunctata | reverse complement strand
TCTATTAGACGTTCTTCATAGATATTCGAAACCTCCATTAGACATCCATGTAACTTCCTATAGATATCTACTAAACATCCATAGTTCCGCATTTTGTACTTCCATTCGACCTCTATTAGATATTCATATTTATAAATATTTTTTAAACGTTGTGTAAATCAATCCTAGATCTCATAAAGTTTTCGCTGGATGATTTTATAGATTTCTAGCAACATAACAAAATACAAATAACTACATTTAACAAGAACATATCAAATTCCTGAAATTATTTTTACATAAAACTCAATAAAACTGTATTATCAAAACAACATCTAATTTAGTTTCATCTTAGAAATCAATTTTGAGGACTCTTTCAAAGAATCATTTCGTTAATGAATTAAAAAAT
>NW_012052690.1:0-688 GCF_000956235.1 Wasmannia auropunctata | reverse complement strand
AATATATGTACATTGTAAATTATAAATAAATCAAAAAATAAAGTATCGCATGCGTAAATTATATTCCAAATTTCATGTATGTTTATTACAGAGTTCCTTTTATATAAGCAAAAATCGTTAATTAATTTAAAAAAGAAGATTAATGTTAAGTTGATCTATGATGAGCATCATGTTGTAATAAGCCGATCTTTATTTAAAAATTGTCATAACACTATATATCCGACAAAAGTTTATTTAATATTTTCTTTTCAAAATTGTCTCATTTATCGACATTTTTCCTGCGTTTTTTATGTTAAATCCAGTATACATTTTACTATTCGGTAAAAAATTTTTTATATGAGAACATATAGATATGGGCTATTCCACATGAAGCGGATCAGTCATCTCTCACCCACACAGAACAAAAACCTCTATTAGACATCCATTAGACGTTCTTCATAGATATTCGAAACCTCCATTAGACATCCATGTAACTTCCTATAGATATCTACTAAACATCCATAGTTCCGCATTTTGTACTTCCATTCGACCTCTATTAGACATCCATATTTAAAAATATTTTTCAAACGTTGTGTAAATTAATCCTAGATCTCATAAAGTTTTCGCTGGATGATTTTATAGATTTCTAGCAACATAACAAAATACAAATAACTACATTTAACAAGAACATATCAAATTTCTGAAATTA
>NW_012052689.1:0-422 GCF_000956235.1 Wasmannia auropunctata | reverse complement strand
CTTAATTATATACACAAAAACAGTACTCTTTCAGAATTTTTAATAATGTATCAAAAATAATAGCTAAATAGAAATTTCTAGATTTTATTTTTATGACTCATATCTGTATATCAATAAGTTTGTAATTATTTATTAAATTTATAGTTGTTTAATTTTTATATGAAAAAATTTAAATTTTACTGAAAAAAAAATTTTAATTTTTAATGAAAAGCGATACGTGCAAAATCAAGAAAAAAAAGCAGAAAAAATAAAAAAAATTATTTCTAGTTCTACAAAAAGAGGGGAATAAATAATGTACATTGTAAATTATAAATAAATCAAAAAATAAAGTATCGCATGCGTAAATTATATTCCAAATTTCATGTATGTTTATTAAAAAGTTCCTTTTATATAAGCAAAAATCGTTAATTAATTTAAAAAAG
>NW_012052688.1:0-421 GCF_000956235.1 Wasmannia auropunctata | reverse complement strand
CATTATTACTTGTGTCGTGTCTTCTTAAAAATTATTTTAAGATTTATAAGTGCAGAATAATTTAATATTGAACGTTTAATATTTCAAAGTTTCTCGATTAAATTTCTTAACTGTTTGTTAACGGGCATTGTTATAAATAGTACGTATAATTGATGTTGTGATTTCATCGATAAACACAATTAAAATATAGTGATTAACAGAAATATTTATATATCTTATTACTGTTTTATAACAATTTTATAAGAAAAAGAATGTTGTGTTAAGTAAAAATATTTTTTTAAATAGCTTAATTATATACACAAAAACAGTACTCTTTCAGAATTTTTAATAATGTCAAAAATAATAACTAAATAGAAATTTCTAGATTTTATTTTTCTGACTCATATCTGTATATCAATAAGTTTGTAATTATTTATTAAAT
>NW_012052687.1:0-441 GCF_000956235.1 Wasmannia auropunctata | reverse complement strand
TTTTAACATTGATATTATAATAAAAGCAAAACATTATATTTATCTATTAGTGTTTTAAATATTAAATTGCACTTTTCAGACAAAATTAAACAGAAATTAGTAATAGAATCTCTGGCTTCGAGATATTTAACTATTTCTAAAATTTTCTAAAATGCTACTAAACACAACAAGACGCCCAATATAAGTTCTAGGAACATCATTTTCATTATATTTGTTTTTGTTTAGATTGTACTTTTCCGTACAAGCTCGTGTATGGAATATGAAATAATTGCGCAGCTTCTAACCTAAAACCGAGACCACATCATCAATGACAGCTGTAAAGACTAAAGTTAACGGCTTGTTTTATGCTCTCTTTGCTCCAACTCAATCGAGCATTCCTTTTTTATAATATTTAGTGTCTGATATAATGAAATTTATCTTAAAACAGCTGAAATATAAATA
>NW_012052686.1:0-353 GCF_000956235.1 Wasmannia auropunctata | reverse complement strand
TTCTTCGTCGAATTACATCGCGCGCGAGAATGATGCAATGGGTGGGACGGAGATACCGCGTGAGGGAGAGAGAAAGAAAATTGCAACTGGGCCCGCGCTGGAACCTCCTTTCGCGACTCCGCATCTAGTTATACCTATGTGTTATCATTTACCGTTGTATGGAGATGTGACAATGTTAATATGTTGTGGTAAGTATCTAGATGCTTTGTCCATACAACATTATCGCGACATGGAGATGTAGTGGTAAGTATAACATGTACCTAGATACTTGCACATTGAGATGTAGAAGTAATTTTAACTTGTGTCTGAATGCTAGCGCATTTGATTTTTATCTTACTCGGGTACGAACATCT
>NW_012052685.1:0-516 GCF_000956235.1 Wasmannia auropunctata | reverse complement strand
TACTCGAACATTGCGTTGAGCAGGCATACTTTAATTTAAATCAAAATACGGACGCCGTTAATAATAAGTTTAAGCATTTTGTCGATTATTTACGTCACAATTGTATTGTGAATAAAGACGATGCGATAAATATTTTGCGTAAGGTATATGATAAAACATCGTTTATTGAATGTGAACTCATAGCTTACGCGTTAGATCATATTGTGCACGATGCGTTCCATAATTAAATATATACATTATGTGTTAAATGTATTAATCATGCTACTGTCATGTGCTAAATATATATACATTGTCTGTTAAATATATTATACATTATGTGTTAAATTTTTTTCGTTCCTTATCTCTTCGTCGAATTACATCGCGCGCGAGAATGATGCAATGGGTGGGACGGAGATACCGCGTGAGGGAGAGAGAAAGAAAATTGCAACTGGGCCCGCGCTGGAACCTCCTTTCGCGACTCCGCATCTAGTTATACCTATGTGTTATCATTTACCGTTGTATGGAGATGTGACAATG
>NW_012052684.1:0-474 GCF_000956235.1 Wasmannia auropunctata | reverse complement strand
GCAATTACATTATCCTGCCTTATGGAATGTGGAGGATGTTTATTGAGAGACGTATGGACATTGAACAATTGCTGCAGTCAAGCGTCCCGTCATCGCTACGAATTCAAGATTTAGTTATAGATATCATAAAAATACGTAATGAAAATATTGTTAAATTGATGCTGAATGATACTTGTATGTACATGAAACCGTCGACTATGCTTTTTATATTCGAACTCGAACATTGCGTTGAGCAGGCATACTTTAATTTAAATCAAAATACGGACGCCGTTAGTAATAAGTTTAAGCATTTTATCGATTATTTACGTCACAATTGTATTGTGAATAAAGACGATGCGATAAATATTTTGCGTAAGGTATATGATAAAACATCGCTTATTGAATGTGAACTCATAGCTTACGCGTCAGATCATATTGTGCACGATGCGTTCCATAATTAAATATATACATTATGTGTTAAATGTATTAATCATG
>NW_012052683.1:0-682 GCF_000956235.1 Wasmannia auropunctata | reverse complement strand
TATAATGAATTTCTACGTTCCGCTGAAGGATGAGGCGATCGAGAGACCGTAAGTTTTAATAAATTATTTTCCACGCTTAATTTATGTTTTTCAATGCTTCAATTCTTTTATAGAATTGCGTCTCATATTACGAAGATGCCTCGTATATTGGGAGAAGATTCGCTTTAACAATCACCAATTTTAAATATCTGGATATTGGAATCAGCGTGGGATCTATATCTTATGTGGAAATACTTATTGGTGACAACCGAGGCAATTACATTATCCTGCCTTATGGAATGTGGAGGATGTTTATTGAGAGACGTATGGACATTGAACAATTGCTGCAGTCAAGCGTCCCGTCATCGCTACGAATTCAAGATTTAGTTATAGATATCGTAAAAATACGTAATGAAAATATTGTTAAATTGATGCTGAATGATACTTGTATGTACATGAAACCGTCGACTATGCTTTTTATATTCGAACTCGAACATTGCGTTGAGCAGGCATACTTTAATTTAAATCAAAATACGGACGCCGTTAATAATACGTTTAAGCATTTTGTCGATTATTTACGTCACAATTGTATTGTGAAGAAAGACGATGCGATAAATATTTTGCGTAAGGTATGCAATAAAACATCGCTTATTGAATGCGAACTCATAGCTTATGCGTCAGATCATATTGTGCACGATGCGAT
>NW_012052682.1:0-494 GCF_000956235.1 Wasmannia auropunctata | reverse complement strand
ACGGGTGGGGCCCGTGCGCAATCGCGGCGGCGAACGCGAGCGGCGGCGGCGGCGGCGGCGGCGAACGCGAGCGGCGGCGGCGGCGGCGGCGGCGGTGGCGAACGCGAGCGGCGAACGCGAGCGGCGGCGGCGGCGGCGAACGCGAGCGCGGTTCCCCTTTCCCCGCGGATCCCGCATCTACGACGCGGTTCCCTCTTCCCCGCGGACCCCGCATCAACGACGCGGTTCCCCCGCCCCGCGCATCCCGCACCATCGACGCGGTTCCTCCGTCCCCGCGCATCCCGCACCCACAACGCGGTTCCCCTCTCCCCGCGCATCCCGGACCTACAACGCGGTTCCCCCGTCCCCGCGGACCCCGCGCCAACGACGCTGTTCCCCCCTCCCCGCGCATCCCGCACCACGCGGTTAGGCCAGCTGAGCGAGCGGCTTTCCGCGGCTTCCCCCTCTCCTAGGACCCCGCATCGGATCGTGAACGTTCTGAGCGGTTTCCCCCA
>NW_012052681.1:0-512 GCF_000956235.1 Wasmannia auropunctata | reverse complement strand
AGCGAAGTTTTTCAGAAGCTTGGCTTAACGATGAGCGATTTAATTCTTGGATACGAAAAGTACCCTCGGATGATAGCCTTTTTCACTGTATCATATGCAGTAAAAACTTTACATGCGGCCCATTGTCAAATATTATAAGGCATGCGGAATCAGCGCTTCATAAAAGAAATGCTGAAAAAAATACATCGTTATTTGATGATGATGATCAATCATTTACTTTCTAAAAAAAACCCATTGCCTCGGAAATTTCAATATCATTGGTTAGAAATTAAAGAATTTAAACCATGGTTACGCGAAGTAAATAATATTGCTAATTCAGCTGTATCTTTTATGTGTACGATATGCGATAAAACCATTGCTGGTGGTATTACGAATATCTATCGTCACGCAGAATTCACATTACATAAAAATAACTTTAAAAAATGTAATAATAACTCTGAAGAATTAAACACTGACAGTGACGAATTATTTGTGCCATTTCAACAGCAAAAAAAGTTAGCAGAGACTCGATT
>NW_012052680.1:0-391 GCF_000956235.1 Wasmannia auropunctata | reverse complement strand
TGAACCTCAGGTGATAAATTTTTGTAATTGAGGCTATATAAATAATCAAGGGTATTTTTTATATTTCTCAATCTCGGCTATTTAGTTTGTTATTAATAACGTCTGTGTATTATAATTAAGAATCTTAGTATAGCTGTAGTTTCTCTTTGACATGGAAATACAAGAAAAAAATAAAGAAACAACACAGAAAAAAATAAAGCGAAGTTTTTCAGAAGCTTGGCTTAACGATGAGCGATTTAATTCTTGGATACGAAAAGTACCCTCGGATGATAGCCTTTTTCACTGTATCATATGCAGTAAAAACTTTACATGCGGCCCATTGTCAAATATTATAAGGCATGCGGAATCAGCGCTTCATAAAAGAAATGCTGAAAAAAATACATCGTTATTT
>NW_012052679.1:0-429 GCF_000956235.1 Wasmannia auropunctata | reverse complement strand
AAAAAACAAAGGAGGGGGGGCGTATTGACGGCCCTCTAGCAGAAACGGCGTTCATAAAACATATGCATTTCGCTAATGTCATATGATAATATTGTTGAATGTTGATGGCCAAATGCCTCTTCACCATCGTTAACGTGCTTATTGCGTTGTTAAACAAGAGCGTTAGTTAAATAACTTACAATCTTGTGATGCAAGCAAGTGTTTCATGAATTGTGCTTTTGTCCGGAAGTCTTTGAATTTAAGGAAGAGATCTGTGAACCTCAGGTAATAAATTTTTGTAATTGAGGCTATATAAATAATTAAGGGTATTTTTCATATTTCTCAATCTCGGCTATTTAGTTTGTTATTAATAACGTCTGTGTATTATAATTAAGAATTTTAGTATAGCTGTAGTTTCTTTTTGACATGGAAATACAAGAAAAAAATAAA
>NW_012052678.1:0-361 GCF_000956235.1 Wasmannia auropunctata | reverse complement strand
TATGCGTTCCATAATTAAATATATACATTATGTGTTAAATGTATTAATCATGCTACTATCATGTGCTAAATATATATATACATTGTCTGTTAAATATACATTATGTGTTAAATTTTTTCGTTCCTTATCTCTTCATCGAATTACATCGCGCGCGAGAATCATGGTTGGGACAGAGATACCGCGGAAGGGAGAGAGAAAATTGCAACGGGGCCTGCGCTGGAATCCCTTTCGCGACCCCGCGTCTAGTTATACCTATGTGTTATCATTTACCGTTGTATGGAGATGTGTCAACGTTAATATGATGTGGTAAGTATCTAGATGCTTCGTCCTCACAAAATTATCGCGACGTGGAGATGTAGTG
>NW_012052677.1:0-2160 GCF_000956235.1 Wasmannia auropunctata | reverse complement strand
TTTTGAGGGGGATAAAGAAGGGACGGAAGGGGAGGATAGAGGAGACCGGCGGGAGCGATACCCGAGGGGAAGGGATACACGATTCACGGCTCGCTCGCCAGGCAAGCAAGCAAGCAAGCAAGCCAGCCAGCCACCGTGGCACTCGGCGGCGGCGGCGGCGGCGGCTTTCCTCTCCGCCATTACCCTCACCCCTCTCGTGTCCCCACTCTCGCACGCACACACATTCTCTGCCCCGCTTAATCTCCCTCCCTTCGCCCGCTTTCACTCATACGAGCGACGTAGAAAAGGGGCGCCCGTTGTGTTTGAAACTCGTACTAAAGCGCGCCGACGAACGTGTCTCTGTGTATGCGTGCCTTTTTTTTTATCAGGAAACGTGGGGATGGGCGCGAGGGGGACCGAGGGGTAGACGGCGTAAGAACGAGGAAGGAAAGAGAGGCAGCGGCGGCAACGGCGCTCTCTCGTCTCGAGCGAGGGGCCAGAACGCGGTCGCGGTTTCCAGTAACGCCAGCGAGAGAATTTTCTTTGGATCTGATGAAAATGCGCCACATCCCTGTGCGTTTCTCGCTACGGATGATTCACACGATGGCCGATAAACATTGACGAATCATGTAGTTGCAACGGGATCTTCAGCTACGCAGTTTTCGCAGTCGGTCGGTGGGGAAGGGGAGGGATGAACGAGAGAGATTTGCGCGCAATCGATATGGAAATATTACAATTTTAGACAGTTAACTTCTCTCAGCTCAGTTTTCCTATATATCAGAAACTCGACACTGATCGACGAAATAAGATCGTGTCTCTCGTCGTTGAGGGAGGTCATAGTTTTAGGACAAAAATTTCGAAATCCTCGACGCTTTCTCGAAAACAGAAACACGCGAAAGTCTTGGCGGCACCAGCATCAGCGAGATTTCGCCTCTCGAGCACGGGATATCGCAACTACGGGCATTCACTGGTTCACTTGTGCAACGCGCCGAGAATAATGCAGCAATGAGAATGATTCGCACAGTCTCGGGAATTCTCAGTACGCGCGGCAGTAGGATCCAGAGAGAACACAGCACAGATCACACAGTAAAACGTCTCGTGCGTAAAGTGTCGCAGGTTTTCCTACATCGGGAGAAATGAGCGCGGGAGGATGGAGAACGAAGCGCCGATTATGCGAGAGAGAGCGCGCGATGGGCCGCCACAGCGCGTCCGCCATTTCGTGCGTGCGTTCGTTCTTCCAGATGCATACGTGGCAAGATTTACGCGTTCGCTCTCTTGACATCTTCTCCTCGCCTTCCTCGCCGAAGAAACGATCGAGACTCCAAAAATAATTCTCGATCGTCAAGATATACCTCGAGTCCTCGATAACGAGAAATTTCTCGGTCGTTTTTTTTTCTCTCTTTTTCCGCTCGTTAATGATCGATTCATCGAAACTACGCGAGAAGTACTCGAGCATTATCGACAACAACGAACAACAAGGAAACGCAAAAAAAGCCCTTTTCTAGTCGATAGAACGACAAAGAGGGGCCACGCCCCGTTCGAGCGGTCGACACCGAGAGGAGAAACATATGCCAGGTATCGGCGACACGCTCGCTGCCTCTTTCGAGACTTTTCGCCTCTACTAGTCTGGAGGAAAACTAGTCTCCAGCGCTCTTCGATTTGTGGAGGGCCCTAGTAAAATATCCCTGCAGAGGTAATCCGTCCAGATCTCGGGCACAACCCTCTCATTTCCCTCTCGCCGTCTAAACGCGCGAAACGATCATACGATACGACTCGTGTCCCCGCGTGATGCGTAGAAGCTCTCTTTCTATATAGTTATCTTTTTTTCCCCCCTACGATGATGTACGCTTATGAGAAATACGCAGTTGGTTAAGTTATACGGCTAAATGGCAGAGAAGTCCTTCGGGAGAGCAGAGTAGAGATACGTGCGACTCACGCGAGATTAGACGAACGACTCCCCGGGAGAGTCCCCGAACGTCCTGGTGTTTGCGCTTGCGTGCGACGTTTCCTCTCGGCAGGGCCAATCGTTGCGCGTCCGGTCCCACCACGACGGCGATCACCCCTACTTGGCGATATCTCGCCTCCGCCGAGCGCTCTCTCTGTACACACACAGGGTGTGCCAGAAACAACTTCCCGGACTCTTTGTTTTCTTTAATTTCGTGCGAAATTCAATATCCTAAG
>NW_012052676.1:0-1383 GCF_000956235.1 Wasmannia auropunctata | reverse complement strand
GAGAGAGAGAGAGAGAGAGGGGAGAGAGGAGGTAAAAAGTACATTAATTGTTTATGTTGCACAACGCGTAGCTTCCGGTCGAATGTTCGCTGATGATGTTGCTAAATGGATGATAAATTTCGAAAACGGAAGAACGTTTTTTGAGTTGGAATAGAAAAAAGCGACGATTCGTCGAGCAAATGCGAGATCTCCGATATAACGTTGGCTTTGTGATAAGTCGTGCGAGTCAAGTAAATGATGCATAATGACGAGCTAGAGCAACCGTAATACCTATATCGATCTGTAGTTCGTGGATGATGCATTCAGGGATCGACCTCGACGGCTTAAAGGACTGCTTCGCCGACTCGTACGAAGGACGGTATTAATAAACGAAGCAATTATAAGCAGGAATATGTTATGTGACTCTTATTAAGAAGTCTTTCAGGTTTCTACAAAAACGTACTGAATAACAGTTTAATTGACAAATTAATTTTTCACAATTTTAAAGAGAGAAGCGCTTCCATTGAGCCTCAGACGCGTTACATCTGTTTACGTATAATAAATATACCAATTTCAATTTTTTTCCCCTTCTCTATACAAAGCGTAGTAAATGCGTGAGAAAACGTAAAACAGAGAGAAAAACATTAATGTGTATTACTTGTTATCAGGACTGGGCATATTTCAAATACTTGTATTTCAAATACAATTTTTATTTTGTATTTTGCATTTCAGCGGAACACATAAAAGTATTTTATATATTTTGTATTTCAAAAAAGTTATTCAATGTATTTTGTATTTCAAATACAATTTCAATTTATTTTGTATTTGAAATTACTAAAGAAATTATTTATAGAAATCTTTTAACAACAATTAATAGTAACTTAAATTTTTCTCGTATGACAATTAGCGACTCGTAAATATTTTCGCAAGTTTCAAGTCATCAAAGTCAAATGTCATAATCTCACATAAATGAATAGATTTCGAGCGATTGAGGATAATTGGACTGTTAAAGAGTGTAAGAAAGTAAAACAACTTTTCCTTTTCTCTGTAAAAGTGAAGAGGGGACTGTTCGGGGAGGGAACATTATATATTATCGTAATTGAAAGATTAAATGAAAAAGTATTTTAAATAAAAACTTAAAGGTATTTAGTATTTTGTATTTCAAATCGAAAGATTAAAAGTATCTTATATTTTCTAATTCAAATACTAAAAGATTGCCATTATTTTGTATTTTGTATTTCAAATACTTCAATGATGCATTTTGTCCAGCCCTGCTTGTTATAAGAGTGGGAAAACAATGAAGCCAAGGAGTTAGAATTCGGTGAATACGCACGACCGAATCATAATGAATAATTTTCAGTTTGGCCGGAGCTATCGGAATATCTGTGCCGATAATTTATATGC
>NW_012052675.1:0-589 GCF_000956235.1 Wasmannia auropunctata | reverse complement strand
TTTTTCCATCCATTATACTTATATAATACTCTTTTAATACTCTTCCGTTATTAATTCAAGATATATTCGTGTTTCTCCTTCCGTTCAATTTATGTATAATATATTACAATAATATTTTCTGTACTATTTATGTATGTTCGAAAGAAATAATTTTTAAATCTTTTTATATTATTTATTTCTTAAACTTATGTTATCTTGTTTACATGTAACATTATTTACTTTGGTATGTATAATATTACTACACTTTTACATGTATACAACGCAGCTCTATATTATTAAATATTATTTTGAAGTGTATTCATGCATTTACTATTATAATTAACTATATATTACTACTATTACAGTAATTATCGTAATATCACATTTAAAAATAAAAAAACAAATGATAATTTTAACATCAATAGAAAAATAAACGAAATTAATATCACATTTTAAGACTGGAAAATATTCGTAATTTATATCACATTTTAAACTAAATAAAAGAATAATAATAATTAATATCACATTTTAAAACTGAAAAAATAATCGTAATTCAATCACATCTTAAAATAAAATAAAAAATAATTAATATCACAATCTTAAGATTAAT
>NW_012052674.1:0-556 GCF_000956235.1 Wasmannia auropunctata | reverse complement strand
GAGAGAGAGAGAGAGAGAGTAATGAGATTAGATGTATTATATGGAAACAGGCCATGTGCCTTAGTTTACAATAATAGTATACTGTTATTGCTAGCTAAAGCACATGGCCTGCTTTCATATAATACATCTAACTCGTTATAGAATAGACACGTTAAGGAAGCAACATCACTGACATTATTATTTCTTTTACATTTTATATATGCTCTGTTCTTAAATTTTTTTAATTTCAACTTCATTTGCTCAGCTGTTTTTCATGTTTACATTTTTTCCATCCATTATACTTATATAATACTCTTTTAATACTCTTCCGTTATTAATTCAAGATATATTCGTGTTTCTCCTTCCGTTCAATTTATGTATAATATATTACAATAATATTTTCTGTACTATTTATGTATGTTCGAAAGAAATAATTTTTAAATCTTTTTATATTATTTATTTCTTAAACTTATGTTATCTTGTTTACATGTAACATTATTTACTTTGGTATGTATAATATTATTACACTTTCACATGTATACAACGCAGCTTTATATTATTAAATATTATTTTGAAG
>NW_012052673.1:0-854 GCF_000956235.1 Wasmannia auropunctata | reverse complement strand
TATCTAAAAAAAGGTATGTTAAGTCGATACGCGCATTTCTTGAAATTATTTGTTACCGTTTTTCCGTTATGCTGATTGGTTATCTCACTATGCTTACTTCGTTGAGCGGCTGTCATTATATATTTTGACAGCCATAATAATTATTATGTATATTGAGATTCGTTTTAGTAATATTGTAATAGCAATAGGTTAATAGTGTAACAGCAATGTATATATTGTAAAATTAATTATTACTGCATTATTTTCTGTTCCGACGTTGATAACAATTTTTCTTTTTCTCTTGGATGACTTCAAGATTATTTCAAATAAGTTTTACTAAACACATTTTTATTATAAAACTTCTTAATATATATTTTACTAAAAAAGATTGATCTTGTGAGACTTGTCAGACTTTGTGTTGTATTTTTTCTTTTAGGTATCAGTTTTTGTTTAACAAAAATATAATAGTGCTAACAATATCTTTTTAATTGTAATCAATAGATATGTCAAAACATGTTTTTTACAATAATTAAGAGAAAAAGGAATTAAAGAAATGAAATAGTGAACAATTATGTATGTAACATACGAAGGTGAAGGGACATGTACTTATGTAATATTTTATAAAAGACCAATGAATTTAATTAGACACAGCATCTGATAATTATGTATGTAACAAAAACTGATACCTGAAAGAAGAAAGTAAGACGAGAAATGGAAGTTATCGACTTAACATACCTTTTCTTAGATAGGATATGAGATATATATAAGAAACATATAAAAGTAATGAGATATTTAATATGATATTTGCATTTGTGCGTGCGTGCGTGCGTGTGTGTTATGTTTCAGGGATAGTGAATAAAGAGCGCGCGCGAAGC
>NW_012052672.1:0-1101 GCF_000956235.1 Wasmannia auropunctata | reverse complement strand
TTTGATGAGAGTCATATGAATACCAAATGATATTAAATCCATACCATTGATATCAAAATGACATTTATATTTTTAAGAGTCTACAGATTATACCATGTTGAAACTTTTTTTTTATCCAATTTATAATCAATAAGCTGTATGTAATATAACATTCAACTTACAATAAACTACATATAAATGTATAGAAGACATACAATTTATTGAGAAAAAATATATATGTGTGTGTGTGTATGTGTGTGTGTATGCTCTTGTGTGATCGTTTAAGATTAACTCAGTGCTCTACGAATGAAACGCAACGTGCTATGAATTATTCAGGGAACCGCGGCAAGCTTGCACGTGCTAATTAACCGACAACCTGTCGTCGCGTGAGGCTACTCTTTGAAATGTTGGGTACACGTTTGTTTTGCAAATGTGTCAATAAAAGTTGCAAAACACTGCAGCAGCGACCGGTACATTTTTTCGAAGTGATTTTTCAATTTTATGGACTGCGTCGCACTCGATGGGCCATGTAAAAAAAAAAAGAAACACTTTTTTTCTATATTTGACCTCTTGATTGAGAAGACAACATTCTCGCTCTCATTCAAATAATATCGCGTTTCACGTTACAAAGCTTGCCACAAGGCTCGCGGTTTACACTCTTGTCCCGCAGGATTGTTAGGACTCCCTCCCTCCTTTCTAAAAAAATTAAATTCTTGCGGAGTTGGTTTCTTTAATTAAATTCCCCCGTTACACGTAATTCTTCTTATTTCCATTCGACCCAATTGTTTTCCGACGTTCGCGCGCGAACGAGAGCCGCGGCGTGCTGTGTACCGCGCCGGCTACGTGGAAGAGCGGAGGAGCTCCTGCTGGTCGCCGCCGCTGTCGCAGCCGCCGCTATGGTTTTCCACTCGCAGTAGAAAAGCCTCGGCGCGGCTCAGACTGCAAGGCGCCCGGCCGGCACGCGAGTAATCGTTGCATGTCCGCACGTGCTAACGAGTGAGAATAGCTACGCATTAACTCGGCGATCAGCTGACGTGGTGGTCCGTGTCCGTTCGTGTTGCGAATAGCGTTATGTCGGGGGAGGAGGGGGGGAGAGGGAAAAAAATGCCAGTGGAGAGGAAC
>NW_012052671.1:0-450 GCF_000956235.1 Wasmannia auropunctata | reverse complement strand
TTTATCCTGATTTAACAGTAAAACCAAAATAAAATAATACATAATCTGCATCATGCCTGAAACGGACTCTAAGTATCACTTATAGTGTAGTAGCAAACACAAGTATTTACTGCAGTAGTGCTGAAACACTACTAGTACTATTACACACTGTACAGAATGTGCACTATTATAGGTTGGTTTAATATTGCACACTTCTGCGCACTAATGGTTTGTACTATTCAATGATTGGTATAAGAATAATATATACTGTTAAATGTTTGCAATAGTGGCTATTTCAGTAGTTCTTACTATTACATTTCAAAAGTTTACACTGGTCAATAGTTAACAATTGTGTAGTGAAAACTACTTATTACTAGTGTTAAGTAATGATCGCAGTAGTATTGAGTATTTATAACTATTGGCGTACAATAGTTACTATTAGCATTCCAATAGTTACTATTGGCATTTTAA
>NW_012052670.1:0-404 GCF_000956235.1 Wasmannia auropunctata | reverse complement strand
GGACGGACGCCGACAACCAAATACTACGAACCACGTGTCGCCAAAAGGGACGCACGCGACGAGACTCGAATACGAAAATGGCGTTTCCGTCCGTAGAGTGCGAATGGGATCCGCGATCTGCCCGTGGCTTTATAGCGCTCAGAAACAGAGGGTCACCTCACCGGCACGGTCTTCTGCTCGTCGTCCTCGGGGGAAGGTCCGGGCCGGCAGCTTCTCGTCTCTCGCTATCTCGCTTGCTCGCTCTATCTCTCGCTCGTTCGCAGGATCGACCGTACGCCCGCTCGGTTCGCACGCAAAAGCGGCGTAGATCGCGTTCGATACGCGATCGATGTCTGCACCCCCAGCCCGGGGGTGCGCAACATAGCGGCGCACACAGTCGCGACCAATCACGGCGCGCCGCGGGG
>NW_012052669.1:0-1088 GCF_000956235.1 Wasmannia auropunctata | reverse complement strand
CGGGACGTCGGACGGTTTCCTGAACCTGGCGAACTGGAAAGCAACCAGAGATAGAACCGTGAGGGTCCGCGTGGAGTCACATGGTGACGGAGCTAGGCAGGTGTGGAGCGGGAGCGTAGACTCGGGTGGGCAGCGCGGTTTCTACTCACGGGTCTAATTTTGTACAGGGCTGCGAACAGGCCGGCGCTGGCGATCCCGTAGGTGATGAGCTGGAAAATGAGAGGGATAAATATAGCGAGCACGAGCGCGTGGCCGACTGCAGCGCGGCGTACATAGGTTAGAAAATCGTCGCGCGTACCTTTCCCGGTCCCATCTCGTCCTCCATGAGGCCCTGCAGTCGTTCGAAGGTCGAAGGGGAAGCGTCCTTGCGCGCCATGGTTCACCCTGGCCCACCCGATCCTGAGCAAGCAAGGACGTTCGTTCGTGTCGCGACTCGCGATACTCGCGATCAGCTGATCGTGACGCACGCCGATCGCGAGCGTTCGGCTATTTATTGTCGCGTCCTACATACGGTTCCTGTTATTGCCCGCAATTTACGCTCGCGGTGTCCGTTCAACTGCAGAAACACAACATAACGTCTATATAACGATCTCACCCATCTCACCTTAATAACTTTGCCACTTTTTTCGATACCTTCCAACCTTCTCGAAGCGGCTAACCTCGCGTGATTTAATAACCGACTACGCGTAGTACGCGTTAAATTTCCCGGTCAATTTACACGAGGTTTGCACTAGAAAGTTTATAATTTTTACTTTTTAGCTGCATCGTTTACACCTAAAATGAGACGTAAAATGCATGTCGGATAAAGAGAGAGAGAGAGAGAGAGAGAGAGAGAGAGAGAGAGAGAAGAAACGATAGAAAGTACAGCTGGAAAGAGTAGTTCTTTGAAGGAATTACGGGCAATGAACGCGGTCCAGATTACATTCATTACATAATTGCTCGTCGAATGCCAAATTCATGAAATTTTCTTCTCGGATACGAACGAACACGAACGACTTAATCACGAACTTAAACTCAAGTTTTTTTATTCTTTCAATTATAATTAATTCTATTATATTGTATTTACGATATATTAATGACGGTACTTT
>NW_012052668.1:0-953 GCF_000956235.1 Wasmannia auropunctata | reverse complement strand
TTGACTATTACAATATGTATCAAAATGTATACTTGCGTATGCAAAAACAGTTTCAATGAAAGTGCTAGAAGTAGAAATGTGCACAACGCCTGTATGATTATAATTATGCAATACGAATTATGCTTAGAATCTGAAAATACTAAGCTTCTACGTTCCTTCACTTCCAGTAAAACCAATTTGCAGTATTTTGATGTATTGCAAAACTTCCTTATAAAGGAATGCTTTATCTTATCATTTTTTAATTACGGTTTGAAATTGTTGGTGGAGAACTTTTAATGTTTATTTGTTATCACAAATAAACATAACGTATGAGTATATTGAATTTCATTTAAACATGAACATTTTTCATTTTTTCATTTCATGAGTAATAAAAAATGTCCCGTTGACACCCGTAAAGCGGGGTTTACATAGAGACGTAGACGTATAGACGTAGGACGTAAAATATGAAAATTTTGATATTTTTCCACGTTCAGCCAATCATGAGAGAGGTTACTCGCCATTCCTATTTTTCCATATCCAATCATATCTTTGCAATTTCTTACGTCTATGTCTACGTCTCTATGTAAACCATTGAGTAAAAACAGGAGAGAAGGTATCGGTAGTGGGGGTAGGCTGAGCCAGGGACGGAACTACGTCATGGCAGTCATCTTGAGCGACCTTTCTTTTGACGAAGTGGGAGAACAGCGCAAAGTGGGGGAACAGCGCAAACCAATGAATTTTAAAGACACTTGAGCGGCCATCTTGAGCGATCTTTCTTATATATAGCACTTCCGTCCCCTTGCTTAAAACCATATGTTCTCTCCTGTGTCTTTTTACTCAATGATGTAAATATGCGCTTATTACCCGCTTAACGGACACATGCGCAGCGGACATTACGGTTCTGCATTTATTGATAGAAACCTAACCTGTGGCGCAATTTTTTTCTCTATCGATCTTACGCTTGCCAAAACGTC
>NW_012052667.1:0-527 GCF_000956235.1 Wasmannia auropunctata | reverse complement strand
TTTTATTCATGTTAAGTTTTATAATGTTATAAACGTTATTTAAAAAAATATTATTAATTTTGTTGCTGAGTTAAAATCAATATATATGATATACTCTAAAAATATATCTTATCCATAATATTAAGATTATCTCAAATAGCACATTTTATCTAAGAGATGTTCTTTATACGTAGAAATGTCCTCTATACATTTTACATCTCTTAAATGTGTGTTTTGTATTCTGCTAAAATATCTTATATCCATTTTTTTTATATTTCTTTTAAGCACTTTTATGGAAGAACGTTTTTATACTTTTAATAACATTATTTTCGTCTAACAAATTGATAGGTACAATGCATAAGACAAATTTTTATAATAAAATATTTTTTGAAACTATTATGATGTATTAATGTATCGTATTACACTTGACTATTACAATATGTATCAAAATGTATACTTGCGTATGCAAAAACAGTTTCAATGAAAGTGCTAGAAGTAGAAATGTGCACAACGCCTGTATGATTATAATTATGCAATACGAATTATGC
>NW_012052666.1:0-984 GCF_000956235.1 Wasmannia auropunctata | reverse complement strand
CGTGTGCTCTTCCGATCTAACTGATTAATTTTGTGCGTGTAATTGTGTTACATGTTACTTGATGAGAATAAATAAATCTAACCTAACATTAACCCCATATTTTTTATTGCAACAGTTTTTATTTATTTATTTTTTTTATTTTGTTCATGTTAAGTTTTATAATAAGTAATGTGTATGTAATTTCCCATTTAATGGAACGTTACTTATTACGTTACTTATTATAACGTATTTATTCAAGGAACGTTACTTATTATCTAATAACTATTATTATACAATGGCATATTGAATGGGAAATTCTAAAAGAAATGTTACTTGTTATCTAATAACTATTATTATACAATAGTTATTAGATATAATAAGTAATATGTATGTAATGAATAATATAATAGATATTATGATATGTATTATATTATATGTATTATATGTATTATATTATAATATGTATGTAATGAATAATATAATATCTATATTATATGTATTATATGTATTATATTATAATATGTATGTAATGAATAATATAATATCTATTACTATTATTATTTACTATTTATTTAATAACTGATTAATTTTGTGCGTGTAATTGTGTTACATGTTACTTGATGAGAATAAATAAATCTAACTTGACATTAATCCCACATTTTTTATTGCAATAGTTTTTATTTATCTATTTTTTTTATTTTATTCATGTTAAGTTTTATAATGTTATAAACGTTATTTAAAAAAATATTATTAATTTTGTTGCTGAGTTAAAATCAATATATATGATATACTCTAAAAATATATCTTATCCATAATATTAAGATTATCTCAACAGCACATTTTATCTAAGAGATGTTCTTTATACGTAGAAATGTCCTCTATACATTTTACATCTCTTAAATGTGTGTTTTGTATTCTGCTAAAATATCTTATATCCATTTTTTTATATTTCTTTTAAGCACTTTTATGGAAGAACGTTTTTATACTTTTAATAACATTATTTTC
>NW_012052665.1:0-493 GCF_000956235.1 Wasmannia auropunctata | reverse complement strand
TAAACTGATATCGTTTTGCGATGACATTAAGAAGGGACGAGTGTCGGCAAACGATCTGAAGGAGGTCATCGGTTTGTGCAGCAAGAATAACTATCAGTTGTCTCACGATACCGGTATTCTGTTGATCAAATGCTGCGGCGATCTGCTGCCCGCTCTGCAGGCACTCGAGAGGGATCATCTGATGAATCAGGTAGAGCATACTTGTCTTATTTTGAAATACAATTGTTAGTACACACTATACAGTATCACAAAGACCAGTGTATTCATAGTATTCAAAATTCTCGTATTTAAGATTGTCTTAAGTATGGTCTTAAGATATTTTAATTATAAACTAATCACAGAGCCATGTTAGTGTCTTGAAACATTACTTAAGGCTGCCTTAATATAGGAACAGTGAAAAAAATAGAAACAAACTAAGAGTAGTATTGTAACTGAAGCAGAAAGGGGAAAGATTATTTATTATAAATAACTTTAACGCACAGGTATGGCATTT
>NW_012052663.1:0-557 GCF_000956235.1 Wasmannia auropunctata | reverse complement strand
ATCATCTCGATATGATCATTTTTGACGAAGTAACACTCTTGAATTTTGCCTATTTTTGGATGGTAAAATAAGGTGATCTTTTATTTTTGGCATATGTATTCTGTAATTTTAAAATAGACAAGCTTCAAATGAGTGTAACTTCGTCAAAAATGATCATATTGAGATGTTCAAAAAAGCATTTTATAGCTTGAAATCTCTACTTTTTAGATCGACACTTTAGAAAACGATCCTATTGATTTTTTATGGAATTACATAGGTCCAAATGAAAATGCGTCAAATCTCCAAAAATGTGTACTAAATTTAAAAGGTTTCATGGCATAAACTAAAAATCGCACACAAATGCAGTTTACTGCTTTCGAAAGAGTGAATCTTTATCTTTAATTTTCTTTTTTGTTGAGCGTTGTACGATTTTTTTTCACCGAGTTATTCAACATTGAAGCAAACAGGATCATTTTTGCTTCAATGTCGAATAACTCGGTGAAAAATAATCGTACAACGCTCAACAAAAAAGCAAATTAAAGGTAAAGATTCACTCTTTCGAAATCTGTAAACTGCAT